>NC_056726.1:368924854-369057354 GCF_019279795.1 Protopterus annectens | reverse complement strand
GGAAAGAGATTGTGTTATGAGATTCTCTTTAATTGTGTCAAGTGGTTTAAGACAAAATGTCCAGAACTGATTTCCAGGCAGTTAGTCATTTTTGGCTACAGCAACATTCAGGAGTTAAAACCTCTTCCCCACTGGTTTAAAGGAATTATTCATAGGTTCATAGGTTCATACTAGGCTATCCGCCCTAGGGCATTTATAAGCCTAGCCAGAGTGTGTTTGACTTTCGCCACCCATTTTAAATTAATTTTGCTATGCCCTTTTTCGAGGTTAGTATACTGTGCCTCTGACAGTGACACAGAAGTGATACCCGGGGTAAACCTATGATCTCCCATCCACTCATCAAGATTCTTCTTGAAGAGAGTCAATGAGGGACTCTGCCTAACCTGGACTGGGATTTTATTCCAGAGTGAAGGGAGCCTCTGGATTATGCATCTGTCCCTCCAGCATGTCCTATTTATTTCAGCGCTGAGGTTCAAGTCTCTCGAGCACGTAGCACGATGGGATTTGGATTTTCTGAGGTGCAGCATGTCCATTAATTCCGGGTTGGACATGGCTTTATACGTCAGGCACAGATCGCCTCTGAGCAGGTGGTATGCCACTGAGTAGAGCTGGAGTTTCTTTAACCGGGCAGCATATGGCATCTGTTTGAGCCCTTAGATCCTCTTGGTGAGGTACTTTTGGGGTCTTTCCAGTTGCTGCAGGTGTCAAAGCATCAGGAGGGAAGACAGGGGTTAGGTCTCTGGACATGAAATAATTAATGTCCTGTGCAAGAATGATCTTTTCCCATTGAGTCAGTCTCAGAACCAATTTGTGTGCAATAACCTGTTGCCAAAGAGACAGAAATGCATAATCTGACTTTAAGGAAGTGCAACAGAATGCCAGGGGGAAAGTGGCAGAATGCCCTTTACATGCTCATTCTGAATTTGTTGCCCCCAACCCCTACGATGATTAAATTAGTCCATGTAACCCAATGTGATTGCATTCATGATAGCAGAACTTTGGATAACACTATAATACATTTGTATCAATGCAAGATGCCATCAAAACTTGGACACCATGTCATGATTTAGAAAAGAAAGGCATTTGACTTAGAAAAGACTTTTGAAAGTGAATTGATATATCTTGTTCCAGGTTTTGGTCTATTCAGGATTCTCCCAAAATTGTATAGCACTTCTAAAGAATTTGTACTTAGATTAAAAAGATAGAATTCCGATTGGTGCTAGTGATTAAATATTTGGCAGTTAGTGCAGAGGATTACAGCTCTGGGCTGTTAATGAGCTGCTTCCTGTAATCAAGGGTACAGGGTTTGAGTCATTCGACCTGCATATGCCTACTCTGTGAATCTGATCAAATCATGTGACCAGACAACACTTCCAGATAGCTCCTGAAAAGGGGCACTTGTGTGCACTGAGCTTACCTGGTTAGCAAGTGTATAAAATAAAAAGAAAATGGTGCTAGTTATTCCAAACCATTTATTTTTTCCAGGGTATGTATCAGGGCTATTCACTGCTGCCTCTGCAAACTGCTGTGTATTTACAGCATCTACCCCAGCTTCTTAGAGACTTACATTTACACGGGTATTAGATTTGTGGGCTTAAAAGAAGCAGGTGCTTGGAACTGAAATTTTCCATAAAAACTACCCCTGAAATTACCGCAGTACTTAGTTGCACAAAGAGCAACTAGTTTTGGTGATAAGGAGCACTGCCTCATGATTTTAGTCATAGATAGCCTTGTTGAAATCTATTCTCTCACATTACTCAGCCAGCATGTTGTAAACCCATCTTGTGCCATCCCCTTGTAGATGATGTAACAAGGACCTGTAAGCATGGATATATACTCTCCTATTATATTTGTACCATTTTGGTGGATATGGGCATCCTAAGGCAATGTAGCAGCTGTCTCATGATTACTACCAACTAATTTTTAAACAAACGTGATATATTGTATGAGAGACATGAACACAATGTTAGTGGAGACAAGGGTCTCACTTCTAAGCACTTATAATTCTAATCAGGTTGTCAGTAATACACACAGTATACACACCACTCACTGTATGGCCCAGACACTTACAACTACATATGCTGTGGCTCTTAAATGCAACCTTCCTAAACCCCAAAGGCCTCCCAGACATTTCACTTACCAAAAATATCCTCAGCAACCCCAAAATCACTCTACCAAAACAACACTCACCACGATACATGTATCCACATTTCACAGGGTTTCAAGTTCTAATCCCATAAGGCAAGACACCACACAATCCAATATTTTGATCATAGGATATTCCATTTTGAGACACATAGATGTGTCACTCACCAGGCTGTGAAAGGATAGAGTCACAGTCAACTGTCAATCAGGTGACAGGATCCACCAGGTCACCCATGCACTCAGGTTGTTGAGTCACAGGTACCTTTAAAATTCAGTCGTAGTCCATGTGAGTGTAAACAACCAGAGATGTGCCTCCCTGGACTATATGAACAGACATGATGGAGCTCTCGGACTATATGTCTCAGGCAGCTATGAGCCCACCACTGAGCAGCATTCTACTTTCTCCAAGGATGATGCCACAATATGAACAAAAGATGAGTGATGTTAATAATTTACTTAGGTTTTGGTGTCACTCACAGGGGGTACAATATTTGTCAGCATGAAAGGATATGGAGGCTATGGTGAACAGACCACAGTGCTTTGCTAGGAATGGTCTGGACCTGTCCTCTTTAGGTTTTTGAATATTGGCTAAAACACAGTTTTTCCCAATAGTACCTTTTTTATGTAATGCCCCCGTAACAAACTTTTTGATATAGCAAAACCAACCCAACAAAATCTAAAAGTGTTACTGATTAATGCCAGGATTCCAAATAGGAAACTACTCCCTGCAAGCTTTCCTCAGCCTGGAAAATGTAGACATTTGTGCAGTTACTGAGACATGGTTTAAAGCTGCAACCTCACCCTGGCAATGCAGAGCTATAATGCCTTCCACACATTTAGACCAGCTACTTCACTGGAAGGAACAAAAGATGGAGGTGTCTCAATTTACATCAAAAAGGAACACATCTCAAGGCTAGGTAAGAGTATGACATACTTGAGAATCTCCATGTCCAACTTACCATAGGCAAAGTCTCATACCATACATTAACAGGTTATAGACCCCTCCTTATGACCCAGGAAACCCATGCTATGTATTTATTTCTACTGGAGAGACTCCCCATTCAACTGTATACCATATTCATGGGTGACTTTAACTCCTCCACTATAAAACAGGAATAATGCACTGACCACAAACATGCAGGCCCAGCATATCCATCAGCCTAACTAATCTCATATGCAAAGCCATGGAAAGACTTATCATCAAAATGATAAACAGTAACATAGGAAACCTTCAGATACTGTATTTAATCTAGTTTGGTTTCATCAAAGGCAAGTTATGCCCACTCAACCTGGTGAACTTCTTTGGGAAGGTTACCAAAGCAATAAGTAGGGCAAAATGGTGCATAATGCCAACCTTGACCAGGCTAAGGCATTCAATGCAATAGACTACTCAAGCATTGTAGACTAATTCATGAAATTAGATAAAACCCCCTTGTCATCAACTTGGTAGACAGCTGGCCTCTCAGGAAGGACCCAGGAAGTTAGGATAAGGGTTCTACTCCAGAAAGAGATCAGTCACTCACTGAGCCCCTCAGGACTCTGTACTGGGTCTGCTCCTTTTTGGCATCTACTTTTCTGAAGTCAAGGACAACATCAAGGGCATCTGGGTAACCAAGTTTGCAGATAATTATAAACCAAGTGCAGTCATGGAATCCCTCAAGACACAAACACCTTCCAGAAAGGCCTGACATAGACAAATAACTGATGCCAGAGCTGCTCTTTAAAATTCAGTACCAAGAAATGTATAACAGTATCCATCAGGAAGTTGGTTACTCCTGGAAACTACCACATTCATACTACATCACTAAGAGTAGACCCAGTTGTCAGGGATTTGAGAACACATGTAGGCAGTAACCTCACCTTTGACCACTATGTGCTTATGGTAGTAAGGAAATCATTCTATGTTGTACAACTTATAAACAAAGGTATGGCATCTAGGTCCAAGGATGTCATTGTTCCTCATTATTTTGCCTTCATCAGGCCAATCATTGATTAAAATGTGTAATATCGAAATGAGAACCTTAGTGCAAACGTATTACTAGTATGATCCACATGAGCTATTTACAGCCATCAAAAATTGTTGAGCATATAAGCATGCTTTTTCCAGCTGTACTAGTCAAGTATAATGTGTAACTCGTGTAAAAAAAAAATTATTGTCTGTATGCATTGCTATTCTATTTTTCAACTCTTTTGTAAAACAAACTGCTGTTACATTTTTTTGATTGTAAAGTTGTGACTTTTTCTGTAATTTTGTTCTATGTATTGGAGCTTTTCTCCTCGGTTCTCCGCTGAAAATGGGCCACAAGCCCAGCTGGACTAACACGGTTAACAAATGTTAATAAATAAATAAATAAAATAATGTAGTTGGAATGATTCAGTGCTTGTGAAATAACTGTGGGATGAACCTCTGTCTCCATCTTGCTTTAGGAGAATGTCAAACGTGACCTCCCCATCGGACAGCTTTGTATTTACATTCTAAGTTAAGACTGTCATGCTCCAGCAGCCCAACCTGGCATTTATAAGAAACCACTTTTAAGTTCTACACACAGAAATAGTTAAAGTACACTCACTCCTCAATAAAACACTAAGAAACTCTTGCAAAACAGCTTCTGAAATGAACATCACTGCCTCAATAACAGTGCTAAGAACTGATTTGCTCCATTTCAGTTTCCCCCATATTTCAGACACTTCACATCTTCGCAAATCGCGTCTCATAGTGTCAGGGTGTTTTAAACTCCTTACAAAATTAGGCGAAGGTAGACGGATCACCAAACATTACAGCTATCCCACTTGACCAATGTTGCTCAATTCTATAGCCATTACCCCTTGAAAATGTATAAAGATTCTCCTTTGCTTAGAGTCCCTCTTTATTGATGTTCCAGTCCTTCTTTGCATCTTAGTCTCTTGCCTCAGTATAATAGGCTTTGTCTGGATTTCTTGACTCAACAGGTCAAGGAATGCAAATTTCTTTGACCTCCTGCTGCTTCTGCCACAGATTGATCACTCTCACTCTTCCCAAGTACACACACACACACACACACACACACACACACACACACACACACACACACACACACACACACACACACACACACACACACTTCTATTTCTTGTAGTATTGCATTTCTTGTTTTCTTATTTTATACTCGCTAAATATCAAAAGTTTTGCTTAGCTAGTGTAAAATAATGGTATCCGTTACTTCTCTAAGAGTGGGCGATGCAGGGCATTGTCTATATATATAAAAAAAAATGCTGGCATAGCTCTCCAGATTAGTTTTTTGCAGGATGACCAGATTTCTGCCTCATATCTTCAGTCTTGCCTCATAAAATGTGCTGTTTGCTGGCAAATGACGCACGGACTTGGACTGAGGCACACGTATCCTATTTGTGGGTACGAATTATCTGAGAAGGCCAACTCACACATGCAGACAACCACTAATTTGTTAGAAAAGCAAAATATTATGAAAACCGGACCACGTTCATGAGGCAAAAATCTGAACATTCTGCAAAAATCTTTACTGTTGAGAGATATGTTTAGCTGTCATTCACATAAGCATGCATACACTCACACATGCAGACAACCACAAAGACACACGCACAAGCACTAACATACATACTCAATGTTCTTTGCTAAGTTCGTATTTTACATTTATATTCCCTAACCAGCAAAACCACCGTTTAAGGAGTGCAACATATATGCTTGATCATCTCACTCATACTTTCATGCAGGAATATAGTCAACCCCCCTTCACCCCCAAACACATACACGTGCACTTTTACACTCCCTAAATGGCAAAAATGCTGTCTAAGGAGTGTTAAAAACTGTTTCATCGATCTCACTTGTACACTCATGCAGGCATGCAATCACACCCCCAAACCATCACACATGCGTACTTCTATTTTCTGCAGTCTTACATTTCTTGTCTTCTTATTTTACATTCACACATTCTGAAAGTCTCAGAGAAAGAGAATCACTGATGGGGAGATGCAGGTTGCATGCTCTCCACTGAGTCTGAATCAGAATTCTGAGGGGAAAACTGTATCGGTTCCATCATATTCCTTTCTGGAATTAATTTCTTGAATCTGTTCAGGAAAAGACTGTATTGCCTGATCAGCATTAAACACTCCAAAATATTGTTTCTTTGTGTTCAAAACCACCACACCTCCTATACGCTTGTGTTGCTGCTTCTCAAAAAAAAAAAAAAAAAAGAGCTGGTTTCCTGATAGGATGAATTTGCACAGAAATGCCTCCTGCTACAATAAAATAGCTAAATTTGCCACCAATCATCCTCATATGACCCACCATTGTTATAACTTAAAGCAATTACCCTGGCTTGAATTGCAGAACTACTTAATATACTCACAACTAAGTTTGTTTGTGTCTTTTGGCTTTTTCCCGGTTAGGGGTCGCCACAGTGGAACTCCGGTCTGCTAATGATTGGCAGTAGAGTCTTACGTGCTGGCTTGCCGGGCCTAACACACAACCTTCAACGAAGGAACGCATATTCACACATGTCGCCACACAGAAAACGCTCTGAGAATCAAACGGGCAACGTCTAACTGTGAGGCGACAACGCTACCGCAGCACCACCACCGCAGTAATATACTCACAACTAAGTACAGCACACAAACTCATCCAGAAAAATGCCTTGTGCCACAAAACCTATTACTACCCTACTGTTCAGCAATGGACCTCCATTCTAGTGACATTCTTATTATTTACAAATAAGTCAAATAATGTTGCAGGAGACTCGCTCTACCCCCAATATGTTATTAAATTCTGAAATAATATCCCCACACAAAATAAAACTCTACAACAAACTCAGTAGTTTGAAACCACTGCTGATGCATCTTAACCAGTCCTGATCCTGCACATTCTGATCACAAGGTTAAGAATCTTTGTTCACCGTACAATACTCTACAAATACATACTATAACCTCTCATTGAAATGACAAAACAATTTTTATGCATAACTGCTGCCTGTACAATCCACCTAAGTTGCATATGGGCCTTCTCTTTAGTAATTTCCACCTCTGTAAAATCTTAGAATGTAAAATTGTAGGTAGAAATGTAACTACTCTGTGTTTAAATGGAATGCAATGCAAGCAAATGGAGCTTTTCTCCTCTGGTCTCCATTAAAAATGGGTATTACCCAGTCAGACTTTCCCGGTAAACAAAAACAAATGAAATAAATAAATTAAATAAATGCAATTTTTGAATAATATTTGCTGAATTTTTCATTGCCAGCTTTTTTTTTAACTAAAAAAAAAAAATATATATATATATATATATATATATATATATATATATATATATATATATATATATATATATTGCAATAAAGTGAATAAGTGTTTTCCCTGAATAGCTATGAATATCTTTCAACCCCAAAGAGCAAGATATCTAAGCCTAAAATGGTGGGTCAAATGGCCAAACATAGGGATAGATTTTAAATATTGATCTTATAAACTTAAAAAGCTGGTAAAATAATATGATTTGTGCTAAAAAATTGAAATTCAAAAGCAGGTCATTATTTAGGGACTTCAGTTCTCAATGATTTGCCAGAAAAGCACAAATTTTATTAGGGGCACAGACTGAAAAAAATATGAATCGAAATTCTGGACATTCTGCAAAAATCTGAACAGTTGAGAAGTATGCATGCTTTACAGTTAAAAAATGCATTATTATTCCCTTCGGCAACATGGAATTCCCTACAAATTCCAATATTGCTAGCACCCACCTGAGTTCCAACCCAGTGGTGCAAGACTTGGGAACAATGATTGTCAGCAATCTGAATTTTGACCACCAAGTTTCCACAGTGGTAAGGAAAGCCTTCTATGTAGCGCACCTCATAAGCAAAGGCATAGCATCCAGGGCAAGGGATGTTATAACTCCACTGTACCCCTCATCAGACCACTAATAGAGTATAATGTACCCTTTTGCATGTACCTCACCAGACACCTGCAGCAACTGGAGAGACCTCAGAGGTTTCTCACTAAGAAAACACAGGGAGTCCAAACCATGACCTATGTGGACAGGCTGAAAGCCCTGTCACTTTACTCTGCATCTTATAGGCTGCTGAGAGGTGACTTGTATCTGGTCTATGGGGCAATCTCCAGTCCTGCCCTAATGGAAATGCTGCACATCTGCAAGTCAAATTGCTCAAGAGTCATTTGCTCTAGGGATCTCTACCTAGTTGTGACATTAACAGATGATGCTGGAGAGACATATGTCTCCCAGCAACTGCTGCTTCTCTGGCATAGAGTCTCTATTCACGTAAAAGAGAGCTCCTCACTGCCCCTATTCAAACGCAACCTAGATAATCGAATGGGAGATTGCAAATTCGTCCCTGGAGTGGCACTCATGTCCCTCATGATAGGGGTAGCCAGTGCTGATCACAGACCTGCTCTGTTTTTAAATGTATTCTGTCAGCTATCCAAAAAGAACAAATGGGGATACTTGGGATTAACATAGCTTGACTCGTAAAGGCTCTAGGGCTGCTAGCCTAGCAACCACCTATGAACCTTTGAGGTAATATATGTAAATGGTGTTAGAGGAAGTATTTTACATCCAGAATATTGCAAATTACAAAAAATCTGGATATTTAGTTCCATTTGGGGGGAGGGGTTTACTCCTAAAATGGTGGTTAGTTCCAGTCCTTGTAGAGTGAAGTCAATAAATAATGACATACAATTGAGTTTGACTATTTATTTCAGAAACAAATCCTGTCATTCAAGGAACTTTGTAATCTTATAAGAGCAATAGTTAAAACGTTATTCTACTTTAGAGCCTTTGTGCCCCCTTTCTTTTAGACTTTATACAGATTTCTTGAGCTAGGAGGCCAAGAGGTAACTTTTGACTGCTGCCAGTGATAGATAAATCTTACTCCCCCACCCAAAAAAAAACACATTTGTCATTCAGAAAATGCATGCCAACACAAATCCTGTCAATCAAGCAACTTTGCTAGAAGAATAATATTTAACATTTGTTGCCATTTTTGGAGCCTTTGCATCCCCTTCAAACCTCTCCACTGTCCAGTTTTTGCAGAACATCCAGATTACTGCTTACTATTTATTGGTCTTTTCATCATAAAATGTGTGGTTTTCTGTAAGATGAGTGACAATTGAACTCACTACATACAGACATGAATTTGAGCTTCAGACTTCATATCCTTCCAAAAATCCATACTAACACATCTTGTAATTCTAACAACTGTAAGTCTATAGGTTCATCAATTAGATTAGCTAACTGCCTTGTGAGCCTATCCAGTTACCACATGTGAGAATCAAAACATGTACTTTGTGCCTGAGAGGTAAACACCTTAACCATTATGCCACCCTTATGCACTAAACTGGAACTGTTATGGTCCATTTATTTATAGAAACATAAATAACTAAATATGCCTTGGCTACCAACTTGAAACAGTTCAGCCAAATCCCTCAAGTTATTCCACTCCTATGGACACAAATAACTTCTTCCCTGTGCAGCTTAATGTTATCCAGAAGCTTCCCTTCCAGCACTTGTACGATAAACTATGGAAATAAACACCACTAGCTAATTTTTACATTTCAAACCAATCCTTCAGTTATAACAATTTTCATTACTTAGGCAACTCTTTATTCAACTCAATCCTTCCACTCTACCTGTGGTTTCCAGGCTTACTCAAGTCTTAACAGTAAGAAAATAAAGTTGAAGTCCCTAACAACAACAGCCAACAGCAACAGAAAGGCAACCTACTACTTTAACTACTGACCAGTTCAATAACACTTAAACTTCAGTTACTTTTATAACCTCGCAGTCATCTAACTCAAAGCTCCAAAAGTACAAGGCAAGAATGCACGCCAGTTAGAAAAATTAGAAACCAAAATAAACGCATCTTTAAAATACAGAAGGAAATCCAGAGACTCTAGAGGAAACTGCATGAACATATAAACTATAGACAACAGACATCCCAGATGAAAATCAAGCACCAACATTAACCAATCAACATCATCACCAGTGGGACTGTCACTTCTTGAAGATGTTGTACAAGATTCCTTATAGCATGTTACTTTAAAATACAAATTTTCCCTGCCCACATAGGCAAACTGACAAGGAGTCATCCATCTGACAACCAGAGGGCCAAGTTAAGTCATAACATTCAGAAGAAAAAACAGCCAACTATGAAACCTTTCAGTAGGACCACAACTTTGGTATGAATGAGAGGTAACAATATCCTTTAACTTCTATTAGCCGACCAAATCTTGTAACTTGCTCTGCACTAAATGCAAAAGTTTAATACTATAATTTGAAAAAACTGGGAATATAAGCACTCATTCAATTGTTAAGGCAAGAAAAAAAACTTCAGTATCATCCTCAATCTATAAAACAGAATCATTATCTAAAAAATACAAATATTCAGTACAATTGTTAAATTCAGTCATACTAGAAACTATACAAGGACTAGCCAAATACATGTTTTTTTCCTCAAAATACTTTGTTAAACATAACATTCTAGCAAGTTTGAAGCAGTCAATATCTAATCTGTAAAAGTGCCAAAAAATATGTAAGAATAAATTCAGTTCCTAAATTAGGCACAGCCAACTGCACATCAGTTAAATTAATGCCAGAGATATTTAGAACATTATCACTTTGTTCATCACTCAAATTGTCCAAAACAATTCATTCCTTAGAATGAAGACTGTTAACTACATCACAGCAATTATAAAGTCAGTAATTTTACCTCTCGCACCTTTTTTTCTAGTTGAAAACATTATCTTGTCCAGCAAAATTAAATTGCTGCATGTAGTCTCATTGTGAACAAAACTATCTTCCAAGTTGTTCATTTCCATCTCGACATGACTTATTTTAACTTCTAGAGCCATAATTCAGACTAGGTTTCTATCCATTTTACAGGTAACCAAAAGTTAGCAGCAAATTCTGTTAGCCTCAGAAGCAAAGGAAAAGACAGTCCCCAGGATTCACTAATCTTCCGTGTAAGACTAAATTAGTCTTACATGAAAGAGCCAGTCTAAGAGTAAGATGGCAGCATGTCATGCATATTAATGAGGGCACGCTGCCTCAACTCTAAAACCAACACGGAGTGTTGATGAGTGTAGGGGGCGTGTCGGACTGCCGATCAGTCCAAAAATCCACAGTCCAAAAATCCACAGCCCTGCAAGTTTGAAACACGGGAAATGTCTAGTTACATGAGTGAGTCTGCTCACATGTGTACATTCTAACACTAAACTCCCCCATATAGTAACCCCGTACAAATATAAAAAGTAAAAGAAATTTTTTTTTCATTTCCGATATAGCTACCCATATTTGCGCATGTTTGCGCATGTTTGCCCATTGCTTAGCTACAGTTAGCAGTTTAGACACCGAAGAGGATAATAAGAAAAATATATGCAAATTAAGTGAAATAGCAATAGCGTAGTGGTTAGAGCCTTCGCACAAAGAGGAGGCATTCCTGGTTTGAGTCCCACCACTACACTTTTCATTTTCTGTTGGGAAGCTGTATACAAAAATATTTCCTGACATGTATTATTTAAAGTTTTGTAAAAAGCATTGAAATGTTATATGTAGTAGTGAACAAATTTTATATATATATATATATATATATATATATATATATATATATATATATATATATATATAGGAAGGTGAAATGGTTATGCATACTGATGCATGAGTAAATTATTTTAAGCAATGTAAAGCACTGCTAAGCACATTTTACCAGTATTGAGCATATTTATATTTAATTGCTCGTAGCTGAGCACTGCATTAACTAGCTCAATGTCTTTGCACGGAGCTGTGCATTGCGCAAACTAGCGCAAACAGAACATGTTTGCGCGTAGCTGCGCACCACGCTAACCAGCGCAACTTCGGGCAATGTCGAGCAATGTCAGGCAATGTCAGGCAACGTCGAGCAACACTGAGCAAAGTCGGGTAAAGTTGAGCAAAGTCAGCTAAACACGGCCACACCTCCTTCACTGTACCTTAACCATTGAGGTCTGGCCAGTAGGAAAATAAAAAACAGTGACAGGGCTCGAACTCGGGATACTGTGCACTATAGTCACAGTACATAACCACTAAGCCATGACAGCATTTCATAACCATGCACTTTCAACAGACACATATCTATCAAAGGAATATTAAACATTGCTAACATCAGCTAAGCAGGTGTGCCTATAGCTGAATTTTTCAAAACTGGCCAATCACAAATAAGTGGGGGAAATGAGGCCTATTTAAGCTCCACAGGCGGGAATACTTGCCATAACTGGTTGTAGCTCCCTTCTGCAGTCAGCATGGCCGAGGTTGGAGAAGGCACTCGAATTCGAGTGCAAAGTTGGGGCATTGAGGAGACCAAAGTAATGGTTTGACTCCTTGTCCACAATCACAAGGAAGGACTCCTGCGGGGCCAGTACCAGGGCACCCAATACAAAATGGAGGCCTGGAACTGTCTAGCTTGTGATCTCACCAGTGCCACTGGCGTTCCTTGGACTGGTGAGCAGGTCAGACACCATTACTCTGACCTGAAGCGACGCAAGGAGGATCAACTGGACCAGTGGATCCAGGAGGCCCGGGGGATGGCAAATGCCACAGTACTGAGTAAGTAGCCATTATATTAAGTATTTAAGAATTGCTATTCTTGTCTATACTATGGATAGGTATGTCTCATTATCACTGCATTTACTTCACAGCTGCAGGTGTCCGGGCTACGAATCAGCAAGCCCATGAAGATAGGCTGCAAAGGCTGCTTCACCAGGCAGGTTAGTAATTATTCTCCATGTACTGTTATATAAAATAAATGAGAGAGCCTTCAAAAAAGTGTTTTAACCCAATAAATAAAGGTATAATAATTCTTTAATAATTATTCTGCATGTGCTGTTATATAAAATAAATGAGAGAGCCTTCAAAAAAGTGTTTTAACCCAATAAATAAAGGTATAATAATTCTTTAATAAAGGTATAATTCCTGCAGTGCATCTGTGTGATTTTCTTTGATATGTTGTTGTACTGTTGCATTTTATAAATAGTACTGTTGTATTAAGCAGTGTTAGTTAACTCACACTTGGGTAGGCCCATATAAAGTGGATGAAGGGAGTGGCAGTAGCTTTTATGCATATTTACAGCCCTTAACTGTTGGTTCATGCCCAGCATGTACAGGTTAATCTGGCACATGAGTAGCTTAGTATTGTGTTCCCCAGAAATGTCAGTGTGCTGCCAGAAATGTAGAGAGCTGTTAACATATAACTGATAATTTCACCTGAACATATCTAGATAATTATATGAAAGTAGAGCTGTCAGTGTACCATCACAGCAGTAGTGTGTGTGTGAGCAACTCTCAAAATATGTAGCAGTAACATCTGCATCCAGGACAGTTTGTATGTCAGATACTGCTCATTTATATAATGATCTAGAAAAATCCAATTGCACAATAGAAGGACATTGGGTAGTGTAATAATACATGTAAGGGACATATAACTGCAGTTAATAGGAATGTAGTGTAAACTAGAAGGATATATAAGTTGTTAATTAAGCTATCTTTTCCACCCAACTGTATGTGCATAAAAAATGCAATTCCACACCTCAATGGGTATGTCTAATCTCAAAACATTTGTTGGGACATATGTCCTATTGGTTTATTAATATTTGCATTCATTTCTATGCATGTGCCCTGTTCAAATACCACAATATTGGTGGCCTGTTGCCATCAATTAAACCTGCATGATGTTGTAATGTCCACTATTGTTCTATATGTGCATGTGTTATGCTTGCTTTTCAACTGTTGAAACTCTGGTGTGTTGGGTTAATGGGAATACTTCTGCATGCTGTTATAACTAGCTGGGAATGCTGTTGACTGTTACTAACCCATATCTTTATTAAATTCTCCAAAACATAGTTTGTATGGGAAGGCCGGTCCCAGTGGACCCACCTGTCCCACCTCAGCTGGCCATGACACCTGGCACCAGCAGGTCCGGTGCCCAGCCTGGGACCTCCTCCTCCATTGGCCCTGTGCCACCTTTGGGTGGAAGCACTGCAGGGGATGTGGCTCGGCCCCCCCGTGCAAGTGTGGGTGGAGGAGGGCCACCTATCACCCTTCAAATGGTCCAGGCTGTGGTGCGTAGAGAGATTGAGCGTTCTGTTGCAAAACCTCTACGCCAGCTTGAGGCACGAGTGGCGCAACTCCCGGGTCAGCCTGCCCCTTCTACACAGCCCCCAGCACAGCCACCCTCTGGGATGTGAAGGTGCAGTGGTGACTGCCCATGGGTGGGGAATCTCAGTTCCACTGTTGCCATCTGTGTGCTCATGGGCTTGCAATTTCCAAACATACCTCCCCGTCAATGGTTTTCACCCACCACATGTCATATTCGGCCCCTGTATGCATCTTGTTTGTCTTGTCTGTTTACCTCCCCAACCTACCTCCCCAAATATACCTACTTCCCCTACCCCACATTCCACTCTCACCTGAAAGAAAAAGGGCAATCTGCTCCCAAAAAAAAAAATGCCCCATACATAGCTGCCCATTTTGCACACATGTCCCCTGGACACATAAAATGTAATTTAATTGGCATTACAACATACTTTGTTGTCCTCACCCCTCTCTCAGGGGTTGAAGGTTTCATATTTACCTCCACATTTATTCCATATGCACAGCTGTTGCTGTTAAAGAAATGGGCAGCTATGGACCTTCCCTACACCTGTCCTGCACATCCGAAGCTATTTTCCCTACTGTCTTTCCCTCTTTGTGCCCCTTTTTCACCACTTTCCTATCTCCCCATTTTCTTTTCTTTCAAAGAAATGAGCGCGGGGGTTAGCAGGGGTAAGCACTATTAAGCAGTAGTTAGCGGGTTTGCACGAGTGTGCACTTGTTTGCACTTAGCTAAGCATTGCTAAGCATCGCGCAAACCAGCGTAAACCAGCTTATAACTGCTTAAAAGTGCCTTAGTCACTCTGTATGTGAGGGCCCTTGTTCTGCTCAGCAGCAAAATAAAACACCTCTGTCAGTCTCAAACCTGGGACCTTGTACACACTACACTGCATGAAGTACCACTAAACCACGGTAGATATACAACAAGTTGGTGCTGAAATAAATATATCATGCATCAGAATGAGTGAATGTAAAGGAAAAATAGGAATGCCATACCACACAACTTGTTCTGTGGATCTTTACCAACAGTTGTTGTGGGATTACATTACATGACTGTGATAAGAGAAGCAGCCATTCTAGCAGGAAATAATGTTACACCATCACTTTACAAACCCCACACAGTATCACAGCAGGACTAACACTGGCATATCTGTTTAGGACAGAGGCCATACCTCCCAACTGTCCCTAATTTTCAGGGATGTCCCTGATTTTGAAACAAAATTTAGCTCTGTCCCTCTGAATCCCTCTGAAAACTACTGACTTTGGCCAGAAAGGTGGTGAATTACACGTAATGAGTAATGACAATAATTAAGAGTTAGACACTTCTTTTACTTCAGAAAAGGTGTATTAATCCATATGCTTTGGTTTTCTCAAAGTCTCAACTTAATGGCACTAATATTTTAAAGGTGTCCCTGACTTTTTCTCTACTTTTCCCTGAGTCTGCTCAAATATGTACCTGTGTGTTTGAGAGGTCTGGCAGAGGCAGAAACTCAGAGGCATAGCAGCCTTTCTGCTGTTACACATTGTGCAAATAGCTTTGGAAGGCGTTTCAGAAGGATACCCTTATGTAGCAATACAACACTGAAATACAAATGGATGTAGCCATGTACTGGTAGCAACCCACTGTAACAATGCCATTGCTCTAGTGCTGAAAAGACCTGTGTGGTGCACAGACAAAGAATAACAGGCTAATCTCTGGCTACCATGTGGATAGGTCCACAGTTGGAAGTTACACAGACAGACTACTTGCCTTAATAAACTAACATGTACACAGCAACCCTGTAAGTCCAGCAAGATAAAATTCACACAATAATACATATGCTGTCTGTACTTCTGCACCCCTACCCAAATGTAGAATATACCTGTGTGTGCAGGGTCTACCAAGGATGTAGGTAAGCATACTCACAGTACTGAAATGTGTCCAGTTTTCTTGAGCAGCTTATGCTAATGTCAACACTAAAAAAACACAAACTGTTTAGAACTGAGTAAATGAATATTCACAGTATAGCAGTTCTCAAACAATTCTTGGGCCAAAGGAATACATCTCAGTAACTAGCTTTGTATGGCAGTTAATTGTAAAATTTGAAAAGAAAGTACATCCTTCCATGTATCTTGGGTTAGCATTTTAAGGGGTGAGTACATTTCTACACTGACAAGTGTGTACTGGAAGCAGCAACATTTAGATCTGAGTACAAAATGTAAATCACTGGCTACACCCCTGGCTTCTGATATAAGAACTATACCAACCTTCTGTCTTAAACAATGATGTCCACAGCAAACAAGGATGATCTCCATCTTGGAAAGCTGAAAGGGCAACGCCTACCTGAGTTAGCAATTTATAGTACTGGGTTACTATGACAGTGATTACTGCAATTACTACATAGCAGGCTGCATGCAGTTAGCAAATGGTGGCCACTAATTGGTGCAGAGGCCATCACATGCTCATGTGCAAATATCTACAAAAGCAGGCTGCAATCGCTGCCAACAAACTCAATCACTCTATTGCAGAGACTGACAGAGAGAGAGAGAGAGACAGAGAGAGAGAGAGAGACAGAGAGAGACAGAGAAAAGGAAAAAGAAAAAGAAATAATACCAAATCATGCAAAGGAAAGGTATGTGACACATATGTATTTACTGGCCTGTAGTAGATGTTTTTGAAGAGTAGTCTACATAATGTGAACCATTCATATGTGGCAGCAGTACTTATCTATACACAGATGTCCTGCTTAACTACTGCTATGGACAATACAGTGTGTACCTGTGGGCAGTGGGACATACCTGTGAAATGTTTAGCTCAGCATTAAATGTCAAAAATCGGATCCATGTTATCTGCGTTCTGTACAGTAGTGTGGCCAATGGCTGTTTCGGGGAATTAGTGCTGCCATTATATAAACATGGGTGTGACAGAGCAACACATGCATGATAGTCATATTAAAGTGTAGCTTAGCATTGGCAACTGCTGTAGCAGTCTAGTATGTTTATCTAGCATTTGTAGCTATATTTACCCCCTCTAATGTTAGTGTGTGTTCACATGTGACACCTGTTTGTGTTGCAGTAAGGCCCAACAGTTCAGCTGTGAGGTCCAGGGACTTACAACAGTGTGGACCTTGTGTGTATATGCCACACACATATGGCAAAATAGATATGTGTCATATATATTCACATCTGTATATGTGCATAGAGCAGGGGACATATTGCAACTGTTTGTGAAGGGTGGAGATATATATGTTGGTGAAGGTTAGTATGCGCATATTTGTATGTAGGTTTTAGTGTGTGACGAACAAGACTGCATACAGTGCTGGTATATGATATGTGGTGGTTAAACAGTGAGGGTGGTTTGTTAAGTTTGCAATGTTGAAGCCAGTGAGGCCTGCTAAAGCTACCTGGGCTGTGAACACTTTCAATGTGTTTATCACAAGACTGCAATATTATTACATTACTGTACACCTCACATCCTTTGTATAATTGATATTCCCACTATGAAAGGTGAAATGTATATGTGCCTACATATATATGTATATGTACACCATTGGATGTGCATATGTATATATATATATATATATATATATATATATATATATATATATATATAGAGAGAGAGAGAGAGAGAGAGTCATATATACTCATACACACCTATATCTACTTGACTTGTTGCAATAGATTCTCTGTACTGTTGACTGACTGTGATGGTCAATGTGTTTGTGAATATGTCAAAGATATGTTTTTGTGGGATAGCTTAGTGGGAAACTGTTTATGTCATGGTATTATGGGTCCTTGCTTTGATCCCAGCAAAAGCTGTGTATTCTGTTGCTAGACAGAAAAAGGGGTATGGCATACAGTGTGATTAAGTCCCTTGGTTTTAACTGGGGTGTGTCATTGGAGGCTAAAGCACTGCATCTATAATTATTGATTGGTACTGATGTTAAATCCAAATCCTGTGTGTACTGTAGTACTGTACAGCAAAGTATGGTGTATGATCACATTGCTTGCATCCACTGTTTTGTGTGATCCCTGTATTCATCACAGATTACATTCCCCAAGATTAATGTTTTGTAAGTACTGACACACAGTACTGTATAGTACACATGTAAAGCTTATCTGGGTTGCCATACCTTTGTGTCCTGTAATTATGTCTGTAACATGTCCTCTGTCATATGTATGGTAAAACATATAACTGCGTATTTAGCAACATTTATAGTGGACTACAGCAGTATGCGACCTATATTCCCAATTGTGCACATATTTTGGCCACGGGTTTGCCATTAACAAGTTGTGTCGTATAATAGTAATACATTTACTGGACCTTACACTCATTGTGATGGATGACATATTTCTTTACACATCAACTTGATGTATATCTGCTGTGGCTAGGTGGTGCATTGTGTTGAATACAGTGTGCCATGTACACTCGTATAGTCTTATATAGTGATTTTATTGTGTTGCTGTGCAGAACATGGTTCATTAGATTGAGTGAGCCAGGCACTTTCAAGCAGTTGTGGAGTGAGCGGTGATAAGTGGTAGTTAAAGTGTTTCACTCTCAGTTAGCTAATAGGTTGCTATATATGGCAGTTCAGTGATATCTGTACTGTATAATGTTAAATGTGCCATATGACTTGCTCAGACATATTTTTTCTTTATGTCTTCCAGGGATCATGGCACATCACAGAAATCCCAGCTATAGTAGTGCTGAAGATGAGATCATTACTAGCTGTATGATTCAGCACTACAGTCTAATGTTCTCACAAACCAGCCAGAACCAGCAGGAGCGTACTGCAATGTGGCAAGATGTTGTCTGGAGGGTAAATGAGGTAGGCCTGCATAACCGGACATATGAGCAGGTACGTCACCACTCCAGTGATCTACAAAGACATGTCCGTCAGCGTGCTTCTGATGTGTGGAGACAACAGCTTGTAACAGGAGGCGGTGTTAATATCCACCCCCCCCCCCTCACCAGAGTGGAGGAGCTGCTCCTGAGCCTCGTGGCACCTGCCCAACAACAACAGCAGCAGACATACACCATGATGGAGGTTGGAGCCACCCAGCAACCACACATGGAGCATGCAGGTAACATGACATATCTGTAGACTACTGTTATCTGTATTGTTAGATCATGCATATGTGAGGGGTCTTGTGTGGGGTCATTTACTGCACTGTTATAGCTTGTTGATACTTGTTAACCTCTGCTATCTCTGAAAAAACAAAAAAACAAAAAAAATCTTGCTTTTTTCCCACTTTTCTGAGATTTAAAAAAGTTCAGTTACAGGCTTACTGTTCTTGAACTGTTTGTAAGTTTCTGTGAGGCCATTTTTTGCTTGGGCTAAAGGAAAGTCTCTCTGTTGATCAGTGTCAGTGAAAAACATTGAGCAGCCTGCCTGCCCCTGTGGGAGTGGTTACTGACTTGAAACTGTAGTTTTATTGGCCATTTTGGGTCAATTCCAAAACTCCTTCATCTTCCTCTCTTAAAACCCTCTTTTGCATGGTTTTGCGTGTTTTTGAGCATAGCGCAACAATGGGCAGCACCGCCTAATTGGGTTTAAACTATTCCTGGCTCCATAAAGTCTGCTCTTCACTTTTTCCCTTAGAACTGCTCTATCTCTCAATTTAAACACCATATTCTCATTCTAAGGCCCTTCACTGGTCCAATTAACTAATCCTACAAGTTAGCACTATTAAACCATAAGCACTAATTACTCTTATACTCTCTACGATTACCCTATCCTCTATTGGTCCGTCTTAAATTCAGTTTCCCTGTTACTGTAGCATGTCCAAAGGTCAGTCAATGGTTTCCTCTCCAGTCCAGCTGGTGAATCTGGGAATTTTGAGGCAATGTTACAACTGTCTCATGTACACGGACAACCCTCTCCTCCTCCAAACAGGTTCAAATATATGTGAGAGATGCAACTATTTAGCCAAACTGGAGGCTGAGCTCTCTCATCTCAAAACTGGTGTAACCAGTCAGGAGGAGAAGGTAACCTCACACAACACAAGTCCAGTATCACATAGTCCCACCACATCAGTGAACCAAACACATAAATACACAAAAACATACTCGGAGGCTCTAAATAAAAATCTACCTAAGCAACAGAGACCTCCAAAGCAGACATCCAAGCAAACGCTACCTCAAAACAAAACACACACAACACATAACCCACAAAGTCAGTGTGTCAAACAGCCACAGCCCTTAAGGCTGAATAACACACCTGATATTCTTGTTATAGGTGACTCTATTGTCAGACACACTGACGTCCCGCTCACCAGGCTGAATAAAGAGAAGGTCACGGTGAGCTGCCTGTCGGGTGCTAGGATCCGACACATAACGCAAGCACTCAGGTCACTCCAAAGCAAATACAAATATGACTCAGTCATTGTACATGCTGGTGTGAATGACCTGAGACGTACCTCCCTGGACTACATGAAAAGAGACATAGAGGAGCTCTCTGATCATGTAGCCCAGGCTGGCATGACCCTGACCTTGAGCAGCATCTTACCTTCACCTAGAATGATGCCACAGTACAAAGACAAAATGATCGATTTTAACAATTGGCTAAAATTTTGGTGTCATTCAAAGGGGATCCAGTGTCTGTCAGCCTGGGATGACATGCTCGACAAGCCACATTGCTTCGCTAGGGACGGCTTGCACCTGTCACCACTGGGTTTTCAGATATTGGCAAAGGCTCTTGCCACCCCCATAGTGCCTTTTTTAGGCAAGGCTCAAAAGTCAAACCCACCCCCATAGACAGCACAAGGAACAAGAAACTAAGGGTAATGCTGCTAAATGCCAGAAGTCTTAACCTCAAGATGCATGCACTCGAAGCTCTCCTCAGTATGGAAAACATTGATATCTGTGCAGTGACAGAAACCTGGTTCAAGGCTCCAGAGAGCACCCCAACACTACCAGGCTATACCTCATATCATGCTTTTCGGCCCCAAAACCCTGACCGAACCACAAAAGGAGGGGGAGTTTCCATATTTATCAAGGATATCCACACCTCCAGGTTAGTGGCATTGCAGTATCGGAGACCATCCATGTGCAACTAACAGTGGGCAAGACTGCTTTTCAGTTTATAGCATCCTACAGACCACCCTCTCAAAGTCAGGAATCCCATTCGGCTTTCCTGAAAACATTGGAGAACATGAAGATCTCTCCGAAAACCATTATATTGGGCGACTTCAACTACCCAAACATCGACTGGGAGCACTACTCAAGCCCCAGCACCTTATCCCAAAGATTCCTGGAAATTATAAACTCAAATGCTATGGAACAACTAGTCACCACTCCCACAAGAGGGGACAACATACTAGACCTGATCATTACCAACATGGGGACTCTATGCTCCACACCAGAAGTATATCCCTCATTGGTAAGATCAGACCATAAATTAATTTCACTGGATGTCCACATCCCGACCCCACCCCCAGCCCAGAAAACCACAGTGAAAAACTTCTCAAAAGCAAACTTCTCACTTCTCAAAACCAAAGTGGAATCCTTCAAGGCCCCAGGGCTAGTGGAAACTACAGCCCAAACTGCAGAATCCTATATAAATGCATTCTACGGACATTTCCAGGAATGCATGGATCATGCTATCCCAAACAAAACCAAGACCCAATCATCCAAAGGCAGGCATCCAGTCTGGTGGACCCTTGCCATAAATAAACTGTACAACAGAAGGAGGAAGCTACTACATGATAGAGCAAAATCCTAATAGGGAAGGCATCTCTGATCAGTACTAGCAAAAATTATGATCCTCATAAAATCCTCCAAGGCCAGCTTCGAGAGAAAAATTGCACAGGACACCAAAGACAATCATAAGGCTTTTTTCAGTTATGTTAGAAACCTGGGATGCAACTCCCAGACTTGTTCTGAGTTGATTCTAAATGACAAAAAATACACTGAACCCACAGACATCGCCAATATCCTGGCAGACAGGTTCAGTGCAAACTTCTCCACCCCCCCCCAAAAAAGCAAGTATCTATCCCCGCAGAGGGCTGCCTCCCAAACATCTCAGATACTCAGGTGAAGGCTGCCCTCTCCAAAGCAAAAAACACTGCTTCCATGGGACCAGATGGCATCCCAGGTTGCGTCCTACATGAACTACAAGAGAAACTAATCCCTCAAATAAAACAGCTATACAATCTCAGCCTCACTACAGGATATGTGCCCACAGAATGGCGTACATCAACAGTGGTCCCACTCCACAAAGGTGAAGCCTCTACGGACCCTGGAAACTATCGCCCCATAAGCCTGACTAGCTTAGTCTGCAAGGCAATGGAGAGGATCATCATGGAGCTCATAAACAAAGACATTGGGGACCTACAGACACTAGATCCTACCCAGTTTGGCTTTGTCAAGGGCAGATCCTGCCTTTTGAACCTGATTAACTTCTTTGAAACAGTCACCAAAGCCATAGATGAAGGGAAGGTAGTCCACACAGCCTATCTGGACCTTGCAAAGGCATTTGACACAATACCCCACTCGGGCATCATAGATAAGCTATCCAGCTTAAATATAAACCCCTATGTCACAAGATGGGTCGCAAACTGGCTCAAAGACAGAACCCACAGAGTGAGAGTTGCTGGAGCCATGTCAGACTCGAAACCGGTCACAAGTGGCATCCCACAGGTTCTGTCCTGGGACCACTCTTGTTCAGTATATACCTTTCCGAGGTACAGGCAAACGTGGGAGGACTATGGCTCACCAAGTTCGCAGACGACTGCAAACTGGGCCCCATAATCAACTCTCCAGCTGACACAAACATCCTTCAAAAAGGTCTAACAGAGACAGATAACTGGTGCCAGCACCATGGTTTAAAGCTAAATGCCAAAAAATGTATAGTCATACCCTTTGGCAGAAACAATGTGCCCACAAATTACCACATAGGCGGAAACCCATTAAGTACAGAGAAAGTTATTAGGGACCTGGGGACCCAAGTTGATAGCAATCTCTCCTTTGAAAACCACATTGCCAAAGTGGTTAGAAAGACCTTCTACATAGCCCACCTCATCACGAAGGGTTTCACATCTAGATCAAGAGAGGTAATCGTGCCCCTTTATTTATCCCTCATCAGGCCCATCATAGAATACAATGCCCCTTTTGGGATGTACCTTACCTGACACCTGCAGCAATTAGAAAGACCCCAAAAGTATCTCACCAAGAGGATCAAGGGTCTCAAACAGATGCCATATGCTGCTCGGTTAAAAAAACTCCAGCTCTACTCAGTTGCATACCGCCTACTTCGAGGCGATCTATGCCTGACATACAAAGCTATGTCAAATCCAGAATTAATGGACATGCTCCACCTCAGTAAATCTAAATCCCTTAGAGCCACATGCTTGAGGGACTTGAACCTCAGCATAGGAATAAATAGAACTTGCTGGAGGGACAGGTTCATAACCCAGAGGCTCCCTTCACTCTGGAATAGAATTCCAGTTCATGTGAGGCAGAGCACCTCACTGAATCTCTTCAAGAAGAATTTCGATAAGTGGATGGGAGATCGTAGGTTTGTCCCAGGGATTACTCCCATGTCACTATTAGACAGAGGCAGAGTAAACTAAACCTTAAAAAGGGCACAGTATACTCAAATCAAGGGGTGGCGTAAGCCATACAGAATCGGGCTAGGCTTAGAATTGCCCCAGGGCAGATAGCCTAGTATGAACCTATGAACCTAAGATGTGGAGTGTGTAGTTAGAAGATGTGGAGCCTGCTGTTGTGCAATACTGATCATTTGGACCATAATATGTAGGCCTGTGAATGTAAACTGTTGTTCTACTCTAAGATTGCAAACACACAGTAACAATGCCACAGTTGTGGCCACTGACAAACTGTCTCATCTCTATGTAGGTCACTCTGGGGTGACATCAAGGCAGCGGACAGATGCTGGTGAGTGTGTTCTACATTTATTATTGTAAATAAAAAGTGCATGTCATAGTTAAGGTGTAGGCCATGTACACATGTAACACACCTACACATAATGCATACTGTGCATGTTTGGTGTAACACCACTCACATCCCACTAATGTGATTAGCTGCCTCAAACACATGCAATACCCAGATCATCTCAAACAAATGTGGCTACACTGTAGTGACCATTGGATAGGCAAAGTTGATACTCAATATGCACATAACATACACAACTATGTCATACACAGAGCATTTAACATGCTACACATAAAGGATTCACAAACCCTCTGTAAAGACACACTCCAGTATCCAAAATCTCATCCACACATTACACATAATATACCTGAGGGGTAGAGGCCTATCATGGGGCATTTAAACACTCTGCAACATACTACACATTCATGTCAAGGAATGCTCCTTATTGGCCTCCTTCCAAACCCATATAACAACTGGTTGTGAAATGGTGAATGTAGCCAAGGTAGTACAGTTCCGGTACATCATGATTAGTGCTGGTTTGGGAAACATTTGTAGCCTTGAGTGACCACATGATGCTTCATGATGATGGCCTATGGTACTATACCCCATCCAGTTATTGTAACCACAGTGCTACACATAACTTTCATTGCTATACACCTCAATGTTGTGTGTGTGCAAACATATGCACCTCTAAACAATATGCATACCAATCACCATTTGCACAACTGGCACATATATGTCTTGTGATGCTATTGAGTGGCTAGGTCATATGACACACATTGGGTATGTGTGATGTTTAAATATGCAGTTGTGTTTTAGCATGCCATGTCATGGATGACACTGGCATCTCCACAATATGATCTACACTCACCATAACTACTGTACATTGTATGTGGACGAATGGTATTCAATCAATTATACATGCACCACTGATGATGTTGTGTGAATACTCATCATACATGTGCTAAAACTGTGTCCACAATTATTTGCTAAAGATGCAGAGGCTGTAATCAGCATTGGATACCTATCTGACACACAGATACACATCCAGCCATGGTATGTAGACCTGTGAGTTATGGTGCACAGTACATTACAGAGTTTTGAATACTGGCACAGCAATGCTGTGTGCATGTATGCATTGCATTTCACAGGGAGGCCAATCACCTAATAACAAAGCCATGTATAGTGTTAGTAACAAGGACTGTCTACACTTGCACTGCATGCTGTTGAGCAACACATATCCTGCATGCTGACATGTGTGATATGACTGTTTTGCTTGTGATACTGTACCCCACCATCACCTGCTATTGCGTATGCCCTGAGATTGCTGGTGTTGTGTGCTTGTGTGTCTGCTTTAGGGAGGAGTGTATTTGTGTGTGTGCATGTGTGCATGTGTGCACGTGTGCATGTGTGCATGTGTGCATGTGTGCATGTGCGCATGTGTGCATGTGCACATGTGTGCGTGTGCGTGTGAACATGTGTGCATGTACATCTGTGCATGTGTGATGTTATGTGTGCATGTGTGCATGTGCGCATGTGTGCATTGCATGTGTGCATGTACGCATGTGCATGTGTGCATTTGTGCATGTGTGCATGTGTGCATGTGGTCTGACATCATGTTCAGGTCTTAAAGTGTGTTTCCTGTTTTCCTCTCACAGGTGCTGAGGTGGGGCTGGTTCAGTACAGCAGGGAACCTGATGTCACTGAGACAGACAGTGATCATGAGGATAGGAGTGTTGAGGCACAGGTTTGTCAGGGTCTGTTGTTGGGCCACCAATTGACAGTACACAAGTCTCCACCCCATCCATGCACACAGTCATACTGCCTGTACATCCATCATCACCATTGCCCTTAGCTGAGGGACAGTGTACGGCTGGCACTGGCCAGGATAGTGTGGTATCTATGGCACATGTATCAGGAAACAGCAGCCATAGCCAGATGTCTGGAACAGTACCACATAGGCAGATGCCCAGGGGTTCTTGTCAGAGCACTGCTGGTCATCATGCCCCTGGTAGACGTGCCACAACTCTTTCAACCAGACGCATCTTCCAGGCTGTCGTGGAGGCACAGGCACGAATGGAGCGTTACACCAGACAGGAACTAAGGGCACAGAGGGCTTATAACACCTCTGTAAATGACAGTATCCATGACCTAGCAGGTGCAATATATAATTACACTGAGGTTATCGATAGACGTTGGGGTGAGACATTGGATGTCCTACACAATGTCATGTCCATGTGTCAGAACAGCGCGGGATGGTTGAGATGTCGATGTGGACGTATGCCAGCAACATCAGCAGCTGGAGGTCGCTGTGGACGTCCAGCAAGTCACAGCCACTCCCGTAGTGCCAGTACCAGCCCCAGCAATGTTGGGGGGGGGCTGTCCATAGACCATCCTAGAAGACCACATGCACGTGGCTCTGGCCAGTCCCAGCATGGACCTGGATCCAGTGGACATATGTCAACCTCTGAAGATAGTACCCAGTCTGGATTAGTACCTGATACTGTCTGTAGCACCCATGCCAGGCACAGGTTCTGTATCCATGG
The DNA here is from genome assembly GCF_019279795.1 of Protopterus annectens. Lineage (NCBI taxonomy): Eukaryota > Metazoa > Chordata > Ceratodontiformes > Protopteridae > Protopterus > Protopterus annectens. Next base: position 369,030,653 of record NC_056726.1, on the reverse strand, counting down.
CCAGAGATGGTGATCTGTAAAGCCTGCCAGGTACAGTCTGTAGCTGTCCCACAAATCCCCATATATGGCAGCCACATGGTGGAACTGTGTGCATGCAGACACACACACATAAACCAGAAACCTAGGGCAAACACATACCCGCACACATTACATCAACATTGTCCCATAACAGTACTCATGGCCCTCACACACACACACTCACACACACATGTCGATTGTATGGCTCAGTGTAGGCCTCTGGCAAACCAACAACACACCTTGTGCATATGATGAAATCTGTGCCACCTCCTGTCATCTGTAACATTGATGCAGAAACAGACTAACATGGTGCTGATGCACAGGTTGACTTTGATAAAGTATAGCAATGGTTGAATGTGTAGCATGTTGTCAGCACTGAAGTGTAATGATATCCTTGAAGGTATAGCTGAGCAGGCATGATGCATTAAAGATGTAATTAGCAATGTTGTATTGTTTTCACCAGTGTTTATTCCAATTGTGTTTTGTTTGCCCATGTGCCACTTGGCTGATGTGTGTAGTTGTGTCAGCATGTGTTATACAGTGGACAGTAAGTTTGGGGTGTGTGCAGCACAGGTTTGCAGGTGTACATTTGTGAACATGGTGGAGGTGCACTGTCTGCATGTACGTGCATATTGGACACATGGGCAGGGTGACAATCCCTGTATTGGCCAGTGTTAACACTCCATAGTTTCTATTCGTGGCCAGTATGCATTGTACTACACACGTTTTGGAACTTGAGTACGCATGTGTGTGTGTATGACACGGGTTGACACTGTGCTGTGGGTGATGCTGTTGTTCCTATCTGTCATTGGTCTGTATTACTAAGGTTAACAGTGTCCCATCTGCATAGTCCTGTATTAATGCACACTGTTTACCTACAGGGTTGCATGGATTGTGCTATCACAAACACAAGAAATTCTCACTTATACAGTAAAAGTGTGTTAGTCTCATGGACCCCTGCCATAAACTAAATATATAATAGAAGATGTGATGTTATACCAAAAAAGAGTTACATACCAAGAAGGGATAACCTCTCTGGTCAGTATCATTTGGAAAATTCAATCCCTCAATAAACATACAAGGCATGCTTCAAAATACAAAATGGCAATGATTCCAAAGACAACACTAAAGCTGTCTTTACTGTTGTTCATAATCTACAGGGGAAATCTCAGATTGGGTCACAGTTAATGTAAATGGTCACAAAGTACACTTATCTGACTGACATTACCAATTCCTTGTCAGACAGTTTGAATGTGGATTTCACCACCCTGTCGCTATACAAGGACCACATTTCCAGACCTGCAGAATGTAATTGATTCACAGACACTCTAGTTAAAACATCTCTTTAACAAGGTCCACACCACAGTGGCAATGGTACTGGACAGTGTCCCTGGCTGTGTCATACACAAGCTGACATATGAAGTCACCACTCACCTAAACGCTCTGTCCAGATGGAGCCTTTATACAGGTTACATACATGTGACATGACGTATGGTAATGGTGTTCACAGTCCACAAGTGTTGAGCTACAATGTCTTCTTCTCCTTTCGGATGCTCCCATTAGGGGTCGCCACAGTACATCATCTGTTTCCATGTCTTTCTGACCTCTGCATCTTGCGCTGTCACACCATCCACCTGCATGTCCTCTCTCACCACAGCCATAAACCTCATCTTAGGCATTCCTCTTTTCCTGTTACCTGGCGGCTTCATCTTTAGCATGAATACACAATTCACAATATACTCTGCATCCCTCCTCAGCACATGTACAAACCAACTTAATCCTGCCTATCTGGCATGGTCTACTAACCTTCAAACCTGGCCTAACCCTCTAATATACTTATTCTTAAACCTGTCCACCCTCGTCCCACCCAGTGCAAATGTTAACATAAATTGATTAAGGGTAGAACTACAACAGGTCCTGGAAACTCTCACCCTATAAGCCAGACCAATGTTATCTGGAAGGCTATGGAGCACAGCATTATGGAACTCATTAACAGAGACATTATGAACCTACAAACACTGCACCATACTCACTTAGGTTCTCTAAAGGCCAGATCATGGCTCCTACACCTAGTAGACTTCAAGCCAGTCAACAAGGCTATAGGTGAGGGAGGGGAGGTCAACACAGCCAAGCTATAGCTCACCAGCAAATCATACCCATCCCACATACTGGTAGTAAACATAACCTTAACAGACTGACCATAAACAATTGTTAGATGATGGCTTGACAACCGATGCACAGATGTAGGACACACAGTAACATTTGCAGCCTCCATGTACTATTCTATGCCAGTAACAAGTGGTATTCACCTGCACTCAGTCCTGGGGCCACTCCTATTTGGCATAAAGCTTTCTTAGGTACAAGCAAACACAGTAGGGATATGTCTGCCCACGTTTGATGAAAATGCATACTGTGGGCTATACTTTATTCTCCAGATGACACACACATCCTCCAAAAGAGTATCATACAGATAGATACCTAATGTCAAACTCATGCTGTAAAGCTATAAGCCTAAGAAAGCATAGTTATCCACTTTTAGTAAACAAAGTATCCCCAGAGTACCACATAGGTAGTAGCCCCCAAAATGTGGAACAGGTACTAATGTATACATAGAGCCATGTGTTGTCATCTCTCCTTTGATAATCACATTACCAAAGGGTTTTGGAAATCCCTCTGTGGAGCACATAAGCAATAAAGGCTTTGCATGCAGATCCACAGAGGTTGTTGCACACCTATAATGATTAGTCATCTTTGCCAGACTTTGCTTGCTTTGGAACAGGTTTCAAATATACCTCAAGCATAAACCCTCACTCACACTCTTCAATAGAAACCGTGATGAGTGGATGTGAAATGGAAGCCATAGCCCAGGGATCACTGCAGTGGCTAAGCTTGTCACAAGCATGCAGAAGTGACCTAAGGTCTGGAAAGTGCCAGCACGCTCTGGCAAAGATAACACCTGTGTTCATGGAGAAAGCAGAGTACGCACCTATGAAATACTTGAGGACACATGTATGTATATGGATTTGCCCCACAGCTAACTTACATGTGTAATGCACATACAGTTGTCTTTGACTATAAAAATCAAAACCCACTCTACATTGGCCAACGGTGTCATACACCTGAAGCACAGACACACACAGTCAGCAAATGTGAAATTCAGACTCTTTCCTAACTACATTATGATACTACAGCAGTACGCATTTACACAACGTGCTATACACATTACTGAGGTTTCACCTTTCCACAGGTATATTTGTAGGATGGTGACATCATCGGACTTGACAAAGATGAGTATACCACTTTTAAGGTGTTTGAGTAGTCTCCCGAAAGGTTGCTCCTCCCCAGGGAGACACACAGTTGGCAAGTGCAGGATTCAAACCCCTACCTAAAGATACTACAGCAGTACACATTTACATGACATGCTATACACATTACTGGGATTTCACCTTTCCACAGGTATATTTGTAGGATGGTGACATCATCGGACTTGACAAAGATGAGTATACCACTTTTAAGGTGTTTGAGTAGTCTCCAAAAAGGTTGCTCCTACCCAGGGAGACACATACACACTTGGCAAGCACAGGATTCAAACCCCTACCTAACTACATTATGATACTACAGCAGTACACATTTATACGACGTGCTATACACATTACTGGGATTTCACCTTTCCACAGCTATATTTGTAGGATGGTGACATCATTGGACTTGACAAAGATGAGTATACCACTTTTAAGGTGTTTGAGTAGCCTCCAGAAAGGTTGCTCCTCCCCAGGGAGACACACAGTTGGCAAGTGCAGGATTCAAACCCCTACCTAAAGATACTACAGCAGTACGCATTTACACGACACGCTATACACCTTAATGGAATTTCACCTTTCCACAGATATATTTGTAGGATGGTGACATCATCGGACTTGAAAAATATGAGTATACCACTTTTAAGGTGTTTGAGTAGTCTCCAAAAAGGTTGCTCCTACCCAGGGTGATACATACACACTTGGCAAGTACAGGATTCAAACCCCTACCTAACTACATTATGATACTACAGCAGTATACATTTATACGACGTACTATACACATTACTGGGATTTCACCTTTCCACAGCTATATTTGTAGGATGGTGACATCATTGGACTTGACAAAGATGAGTATACCACTTTTAAGGTGTTTGAGTAGCCTCCAGAAAGGTTGCTCCTCCCCAGGGAGACACACATACACACACAGTTGACAAGTACAGGATTCAAACCCCTACCTAACTACTTTATGATACTACAGCAGTACGCATTTACACGACGCGCTGCACACATTACTGGGATTTCACCTTTCCACTAAATATTTGTAGGATGATGATGACATCATCGGACTAGACAAAGATGAGTATACCACTTTTAAGGTGTTTGAGTAGTCTCCAAAAAGGTTGCTTCTCCCCAGGGAGACACACACAGTTGGCAAGTGCGGTGTTCTTAATCCAAACTAAGTACGTCTTTACACTTCAGCAAGCAATATGGAGTTACAGGGTGCAATACAGACATTACTTGCTGACAGTTTGCACAAAGGTTTTTTTCACATTTGCTAACCTCAGCAGGCTTATCATGCTAAGTGTATTGTGAGTGTATTGTATGCATACGCCATGACCATATCATATATGGTTTGATGCACCACATGCTGGCACACACAGGGTCAAACCTTGAGTAGCATCTTACCTTCACCTACATGATACTGAAATATAACAGAAAGATGATAAACTTCAACAATTGCCTGAGCTTCTGGTGTCATTCAAAGGGGATCCAGTCTCTGTCTGCCTGTGATGACATGATAGACAAGCCTTGTTGCTTCACTACAGATGGTTTGCACCTGTCGCTCCTATTCTTCTGAATACTGGCCAAGGCTCGTGCTGTCCCCATATTACCTTTTTTAGACAAGGCTCAAAGGTTCACAGGTTCATAGGTAGGTACTAGTCTATCGGCCCTGGGGCCTATACAAGGCCAGCCAAAAAGGTACACTGGCTTTTGCCACCCAAGAAATTTATTTTCCTCTGCCACTGTCATGCAGAGACACAGAAGTGATCCCCAGGGTGAATTTCCTATTTCCCATCCAATAATCAAGATTTTCCTTGAAGAGTGCTAACGAGGAGCTTTGTTTGATATAGATATCAAGTCTGTAGGTCAGGAATCTATCCCTCCGGCACGTCCTGTTTATTGCTTTGCTGAGGTTTAATTCACTGGAGCGTGTGGCTCTAAGAGATTTGTTTTTCTTGAGGTGGAGCATGTCCATTAAGTCCGGGTTGGACATGGCCTTATACGTCAGGCATAGATCACATCTGAGCAGGCAGAAAGCAACCGAGTAGAGCTGGAGTTTTTTTAGTCGAGCTGCATAGGGCATCTCTTTGAGGCCCATGATCCTCTTGGTGAAGTACTTATGTGGTCTTACCAGCTGTTGCATGTGCCAATTAAGGTACATACCAAATGGGGCATTGTACTCTATTATGGGCCTAATGAGTGATGAGTAGAGGGGCACAATGACCTCTCTTGATCTACAGGTGAACCCTTTTGTGATTAGGTGGGCTACATAGAAGGAATAAGTAACCACTTTGCCAATGTGATTATCAAAGGAGAGGTTACTATCTACCTGGGTCCCAGGTTCCTAATTACATTTTCTGTACCTAGTGGATTACCACCTGTGTGGTAATTTGCGGGCACTTTGTTTTTTCCAAAGGGGATGACTATGCATTTTTTGCCATTCAGCTTGAGGCCATGGTTTTGACACTAGGTATCTGTCTCTGCAAGACCTTTCTGGAGGATGTCTGCATCAGCCAGAGAGTCGATTAGGGCCCCCAGTTTATAGTCATCTGGGAACTTGGTCAGTCATAGTCCTCTCATGCTTGCCTGTACCTCAGAGACATATATACTGAACAGGAGGGGTCCTAGGACCGAGACCTGTGGGATGCCACTTGTGACTGGTTTAGAGTCTGACATGGCACCTGCAACTCTGACCATGTGTGTTCTATCCATGAGCCAGTTGGCCACCCATCTCATGACATAGGGGTTAATGTTCAAGCTGGTAAGCTTGTCTATGATGCCAGAGTGGGGAATGATGTCAAAGGCCTTATTGAGGTCCAGGTAGGCTGTGTGGACTACCTTCCCTTCATCTATGGCCTTGGTAACTGTTTCAAAGAAGTCAACTAGGTTTAGGAGGCAGGATCTGCCTTTAACAAAGCCAAATTGGGTAGGATCCAGTATCTGGAGGTTCCCAATGTCTCTGTTTATGAGTTCCATGATAATTCGTTCCATAGCTTTGCAGACCAGGCTGGTCAGGCTTATAGGGCGATAGTTCCCAGGTTCTGTTGTGGCACCATCTTTGTGGAGTGGGATGACTGTTGCTGTATGCCATTCTTTGGGTACATAGTCTGTGGTAAGGTTGAGTCTGAACTGTGAATGTAGGTGAGGGTTTAGTTCCTTTTGGAGCTTGTGTAAGACGCAGCCTGGGACACCATCCAGTCCCATTGATGCTGTGTTCTTAGCTTTGGAGAGGGCTGTTTTTACCTGCATGTCCATGAAATCTGGGGCTCTGCATTCTTCTGGGATGGACACGGGTCCTTTTGGGGGTGAGGAGGGGTGAAGCTTGCACTGAACCTGTCCACCAGGATGTTGGCAATGTCAGTTGGTTCAGTATATTTTTTGCCATTTTGCAGTAGCTGAAAGCATATCTGAGAGTTGCCACCTAAATGTTTGATATAGCTAAAGAAGGCTTTGTGGTTATCTTTAGATTCCTTGGCAATTTTTCTTTAGAAACTGGACTTGGATTATTTTATGAGGGATCGTAGTTTCTTGCTAATAATGATCAGTGATGTCTTTTCTTTTTGGAATTTTGCTCTATCATGTGTTAGTTTCCTCCTTCTGTTGTATAGCTTATTTATGGGCAAGGACCACCAGATTGGTTTCTTCTTTTTGGAGGAGTGAGTCTTGGTTTTAATTGGGATGGCTCAATCTATGCATCCCTGTAGATGCTCATAGAATGCACTTGTAAAGGATTCTGCAGATTGGATAGCATTATCTTGTAGCAAGGGGGCTTTGAAACTTTCCACTTCGGTCTTGATAAGTGTTCAGTTTGCTTTTGAAAAGTTTTTCACAGTGGTTTTGTTGACTTGTGGGGGGGGGTCGGGATGTGGATGTCCAGTGTGATTACTTCATGATCTGATATTACTAGTGAGGGGTTTACCTCTGGTGTGGAACACAGATCCCCCATGTTGGTGGTGATCAGGTCCAGTATGTTGTCACCTCTAGTGGGCATGGTGACCAGCTGTTCCAGGCCGTTTGAGTTTATAAACTCTAGGAAGCATTGGGCAAAAAACTTTGTACTCGAGTAATTCTCCCAGTCAATGTTTGGGTAGTTGAAATCTCCTCATATCATGGTGTTTGGTAGGACCGTTATATTTCCCAGTGTTCTTAGGAATACTGAATGAGGGTCCTGAGACAAGGTATGTGATCTATAGCAGGCTACGATCTGATAAGCAGCTTTGCCCAATGTTAGTTGCACTTGCATGGTCTACAAGGCCTCGTCATGTGCCACTAACGTGGAGGTGTGGGTATCCTTTATGAAAATGGATACACCCCCTCCTTTAGTATTTCAGTCTGGGTTTTGGGGCCGACGCTCTGAGGGATTGGGATTTCTTTAAGTGGAACATGTCCAACAGCTCTGTGTTTGACATAGCTTTCTTTGTATGTTAGGCAGAGATCACCTCTGAGTAGGTGATATGCGACAGAGTAAAGCTGTAGTGTTTGAGACGGTCTGTGTATGGCATGTGTTTGAGGCTGCTAATCCTCTTTGTAAGGTATTTCTGCAGGCTTTCCAGTTGTTGTAGATGTCTTGTGAGGTACATAGCAAAAGGGGCATTGTACTCTATAATGGATCTAATGAGTGATGAGTAGAGGGGAAAAATTACCTCTTTTATTCTGCATGAATCACCTTTTGTGATGAGGTGTGCCATGTAGAAGGATTTCCTGACTACTATGGCGATGTGATTATCAAAGGAGAGTCTACTGTCCACCTGTGTCCCAAGATATCTTATCACACTTTCGGTGTTAAGTATACTACCACCTATGTTGTAGTTCATGGGTACAGTGTTTTTACCAAAGGGGATGACAATGCACTTTTTGGCATTGAGCTTGAGGCCATGGCTTTGACACCAGACATCTGTCTCAGTGAGGCCCTTTTGTAGGATGTCCACATCGTTAGTAGTTTTGATTACGGCTCCTAGTTTGCAGTCATCTGGGAACTTCATTAGCCAGAGACCTTCCATGTTAACCTGTACTTCAGGGAAGTAGATACCAAACAGGACAGGACCCAGGACTGAACCCTTTGGTACTCCACTTGTCACTGGTCCGAAGTCGGACTTGGAGTGTGCTACTTTCACAGTGTGGGTTGTGTCAGTCAGTCAGTTGACAACCCATTTTGTGACATAGGGATTTATACCTAGTTTAATGGGTTTATCCATAATTCCAGTGTGGGGGATGGTGTTGAAAGCCATGGCAAGATCTAGATAGGCTGTGTGAACCACCTTACCCTTGTCTTCGGCTTTGGTGACTGCTTCAAAGAAGTCTATCAGTTTAGGAGACATGATCTGCCTTTTACAAACCCATAATGGTTGTGGTCCAGAGTTTGGAGATTACAAATGTCTTTGTTTATAAGTTCCATGATGATATGTTCCATGGCCTTGCAGACCAGGCTCATCAGGCTAATGGGGCGCTAGTTCCCAGGTTCCGTGGTGGTTCCCCCCTTGTGTAGTGCGATAACCATCGCTGTGTGCCATTCAGCAGGCACAAAGCCTGAGGTGAGGCTATGATTGAACATGGTATGTAGATGTGGTGCCAGTTCGTTCTGTAGTTCATGTAGAATGCAGCCTGGGATGTAATCTGGTCCCATGGATGCTGTGTTCCTGGCTTTGGAGAGTGGTTTTTACCTGTGCAGCCATGATGACAGCAACTTTGCATTCTTCCGGTATAGAGATGTGCTCTTTCATGGGTGAGAGGGGGATAAAGTTAGCACTGATCCTATCTGCCAGGTTGTTGGCAATTATCTGTTGGGTCTGTATATTTAGTGCCATTGTGCTGTAACTCAGAGCAGATCTGAGTGTTGCCATTGAGATTCTTGACATAGCTATAGAATGCTTTGTGGTTGTCTTTAGAATCAGACTTTGTTTTCATAACTAGCTTTGGAGGATTTTATCAGGGATTGCAGCTTCTTCCTGAGGCTGACCAGGGAGCTCCTCCACTCATGGGATTTTACCCTCTTTTGCAACAGTTTCTTCCTTCTGTTGTGCAGTTTGTTTATGGCAGAGGACCACCAGATTGGCTTCCTTTTCTTGGAGGATAGCGTCTTGGTTCTGTTTGGGATAACACAATGTATACACTCATGTAAGTGCTTATAAAGTGCAATTGTGAAGGATTCAGTAGTCTTAACAGTATTGTCCATCTGCATGGGTGTCCTGAAGTTCAGCACTTCTGTCTTAAGAAGTATGAAGTTGGCTTTGGAGACATTTTTTAACATGGTTTCCTTAATGGGGGGGTGGGTCCAGAATGTGGATATGTAGGGTAATTAGCTTATGGTCAGATGGGACCAATGAGCCGTTGACTTCAGGTGTGGAACACCGGTCAATCAGGACAAACCAAACCCCGTAACCAACACAAATAACCACAAAGTGAGCTAAATGCTACTCATTGCCAGAAGTCTCAGCCTCCAGATGCACACGCTTGAGGCACATCTCAGTATGGAGAATATTGATATCTGTGCAGTAACAGAAACCTAGTTCAAGGCTCCAGAGAGCACACCAGCACTACCAGGATACTATTCATTCCATACCTTCCAGCATCAGGACTTGGATCATAGCACATAGGGTGGGGATGTATCCATATTCATCAAGGATACCTACACCTCTCTACATGCTTTGTACAGAATATGTACCCATAGAATGTTGCATAGCAACATTCTTCATACTCCACAGGGGTGGGGCCACAAAACCCCCTTGGCATTCATGCTCTATGAGCCTGATGAGTCTGCTCTTTAAGGCAATGGAGCCAATCATAATGGAAGTCAACAATAAAGAGATTGTGAACCTTCACACAGTTGAGCACACCCAGTTTGGCTTCATCATATGCAGATCACACCTCCTGAACTGGGTGGATTTCTTTGAGACCGTTACCCAGGCTACAGATGATTGAAATGAGCTCAACACAGCCTACCTATACCTCATTACAGCCTTTGACACCATAGGTTCATAGGTTCATAGGTTCATAGGTTGGTACTAAGCTATCGGCCCTAGGGCCTATGCAAGCCTAGCCATAACAATTCCCAATTCCGTGGATATTTCTTCCCAAAATATTTACTTCTCTGGGCCCCTGTCTAGCAGGGTGACTGACATGATCCCCAGGGTGAATTTCGTATCTCCCATCCAATCATCAAGGTTCCTTTTGAAGAGGGCCAATGAGGCGGTTTGCTTGACATGTATGGGCAGTCTATTCCAGAGTATGGGGAGTCTCTGGGTCAGGAACCTATCCCTCCAGCATGTTTTGTTCATTGTGATGACAAGGTTTAGATTCCTGGAGCATGTGGCTCTGAGGGATTAGGATTTCTTTAAGTGGAGCATATCCAACAGCTCAGGGTTAGACATGGCCTTGTATGTTAAGCAGAGATTGCCTTGGAGTCGACGATATGCCACAGAGTATAGCTGGAGTTTTTTTAGATGGTCAGCATATGGCATCTGTTTTAGGCCTGTGATTCTTTTAGTGAGGTGTTTCTGTGGCCTTTCCAGCTATTTCAGATGTCTTGTGAGGTACATACCAAATGGGGCATTATACTCTATAATGGGTCTAATGAGGGATGAGTACTGTGGGACAATGACCTCCTTTTTTCTGGATGAAAAGCCCTTAGTGATGAGGTGTGCCACATAGAAGGATTTCATGACTGTTGTGGCGATGTGTTTATCGAAAGTGAGACCACTGTCCACCTGTGTCCCTAAGTCTCTTATAACACTTTCAATGTTTAGCGTCCTGCCACCTATGTGGTAATTCATGGGTACATGTTTTTTTCCAAAGGGGATAACTATACATTTCTTGGCATTAAGCTTGAGCCCATGGCTCTGGCACCAGGCATCTGTTTCTGTAAGGCCTTTTTGTAGAATATCCACATCATTTGGGGATTGAATAATAGCTCCCAGTTTGCAGTTATCTGCAAACTTTGTTAGCCAGAGTCCCTTAGTGTTGGCCTGTACTTCAGAGAAGTAGATGCCAAACAAGAGTGGTCCCAGGACTGAACCCTGAGGTACTCCACTTGTCACTTGTCTGGAGCTGGATTTGGAGTCAGCTACTTTTACAGTCTGGGTTCTGTCAGTAAGCCAGTTGGCAACCCATCGAGTGACGTAGGGATTTATGCCCAGCTTAGTAAGTTTATCTATGATTCCAGAGTGGGGGATGGTGTCGAAGGCCTTGGCAAGGTCCAGATAGGCTGTGTGGACCACTTTACCCTTGTCCACAGCTCTGGAGACTGAGTCGAAGAAGTCAGTCAGATTCAGGAGACAAGATTGGCCCTTCACAAAACCAAACTGGGTGTGGTCCAGTGTTTGAAGGTTGCCAATATCTTTGTTTATAAGTTCCATGATAATGTGTTCCATGCCCTTGCAGATCAGGCTTGTCAGACTGATGGGACGGTAGTTCCCGGGATCCAAGGCAGATCCTCCCTTGTGGAGCGGGATAACTGTAGCTGTGCGCCACTCAATGGGCACGAAGCCTGAGGTGAAGCTATGATTAAACATGACACTTAGGTGCGGTGCCAGTTCATTTTGTAATTCATGTAGTACACAGCCTGGGATGTCATCTAGTCCCATGGATGCTGTATTCTTAACTTTGGAGAGTGCGGTTTCTACCTGTGTGGCCATGATTATCGGAATTTGGCAATCTTTTGGTATTGAGATGGGCCCTTTAGAGGGTGAGAGGGGGGTGAAGTTGGCACTAAATTGATCTGCCAGGATACTGGCAATATCCTTGGGATCAGTATATTTAATGCCATTCTGTTGTAGCTCAGAGCAGATCTGAGCATTACCATTTAGATTCTTGACATAACTATAGAATGCTTTGTGGTTGTCTTTGGAATCTTTGGCAATTTTATTTTCGTAACTAGCTTTTGAGGATTTTATGAGGGATCTCAGCTTCTTACTGAGGCTGGTGAGGGAGATTTTTGCATCCTGGGATTTTCCTCTTTTCTGCAACAGTTTCTTCCTTCTGTTGTATAGTTTGTTTATAGCAGGGGACTACCACATTGGCTTCTTTTTTTTGGAGAAGAGCATCTTGGTTCTATTTGGGATGGCACGATTCATGCATGAGTGGATGTGCTCATACAGTGCCTTAGTGTAGGATTCTGCAGTCGAACTTCCAGATCCCGTCTACATAGGTGTTGTCAAGTTTGTCACTTCTGACTTCAGTAGCATGAAGTTGGCTTTGGAGAAGTTTTTTAAGGAGGTTTCCTTACTGGGGGGTGAGGGTGGGATGTGGATGCCAAAGGTGATTTGCTTATGGTCAGACCTGACCAATGAGGGGGTGACCACTAGTGTGGAGCATCTATCTCCCATGTTGGTAATGACCAGGTCTAGGATATTGGCTCCCCTAGTGGGACAATGGATTAGTTGATCCAGGGCATTGAAATTTATGAATTCCAAGAACCGTTGGGTAAAGGAGTTGGTACCCGAGTAGTTTTCCCAATTAATGGCAGGGTAGTTGAAATCACCCAGTATTAGAGTGTTTGGTTGTATCTTAATATTTTCCAGTATGTTTAGAAAGGTGTAATGAGAATCTTGGGGCATGGTGGGTGATCTGTAGCAAGCTACAATTTGGATTGCAGTCTTACCTAGTGTTAGTTGCACCTGGAGAATTTCAGATGCATTATGTTGGGCAACTAGCCTGGAGGTGTGAATATCCTTGGTGAATATGGACACTCCTCCACCTTGGTTTTGTGGCCGAAAAGTGTGGTAAGAATTGTAGCCTGGTGTTGCAGGGGTGCTCTCTGGAGCCTTGAACCAGGTCTCAGTTACTGCACAGATATCGATGTTCTCCATTTTTAGGAATGCCTCGAGAGAATGCATTTTGAGGTTTAGACTTCTAGCATTGAGTAGCATTACCTTCAGATTTTGCATGCTTGTATCTGTTACGGTGGTGGTTTTATCCTTTGAACCTTGCCTAAAAAAGGCACTATAGGGGTGGCAGGAGCTTTAGCCAGTAACCTGAATCCCAGGGATGACAGGTGCAGACCATCTCTGGCAAAGCATCTTGGTTTGTCGATCATGTCTTCCCAGGCAGACAAATACTGGATCCCCTTTGAATGACACCAGAAGCTTAGCCAATTGTTGAAGTCAATCATTTTGTCCTTATACTGTGGTATCATTCTGGGCGAAGGCAGGATGTTACTCAGGGCTAGGGTCATACCTGCCTGGGTCACATGATCCAAGAGCTCTTCCATGTCTCTTTTCATGTAGTCCAGGGAGGTACATCTCAAGTCATTCACTCCAGCATGGACAATGACAGAGTCGTATTTGTACTTGTTGTAGAGTGACTTGAGTGCATGCGTTATGTGGCAGATCCTGGTACCTGACAGGCAGCTGACTGTAATTTTCTCCTTGTTCAGCCTGGTGAGTGGGACATCAGTGTGCCTGACTATAGAGTAACCTATGCCTAAAGTGTTGGGTACATTGTCTTGCCTTAGGGGCTGTTGTTGGGTGGCACACTGGTGTTGTGAGCTGTGTGTCACTTTGGTTGTGACTGGTGTTTGCATTTTGGCTTCGGAGGACCTTGTTGCTTGGGCAGGTTAATGCTAAGGACCTCCGCATATGTGGATTTAGTGTTGCTATGTGTGGGTGTTGATGGTGTGGGTTTTGAAGGGCTATGAGTTGCTTGAGGTGTAATGCAGGTGGTTAACCTTCTCCTCTTGACTGTCTAGCACAATCTTGGCCGGAGAGAGCTTAGCTTCCAGTTTGGCTATGTAAGTGCATTGCTCGCAGGTTGTAGTGTTGGGTGGCAGGAGGAGAGGATTGTCTGTGTACATGAGGCAGTTGCCGCACTGCCCCAGTATGCCCAGATTCACCAGGTGGACAGGAGAAATCACCAGAAGCTGACCCTTGGACATGCCTGTTTAGGTACTTTTTTGTAAAGTTTAAGAGCTGTTTTCTCTTACCTTTGCAAGGTACTCTGTAATTATAGGCTGTTTAGTGCCTATGATTAATTTCTCCTTATTGACAAGGAGAGCTGAGTGCTTGAATCAGTTTCAGGCTTCCTAGTGCTTTCTTGTAAAGTTTAAGAGCTGTTTTCCCTTACCTTTGCAAGGTAGTTTGCAATTATAGGCTGTTTAATGCCTATAATTAATTTCTCCTTATTGACAAGGAGAGCTGAGTGCTTGAATCAGTTTTAGGCTTCCTAGTGCATTCCAGCAGGTTCTAGAGCAAGTGCTAGTCATAGGGGTCAGATTTTAGTGCTACTACTGAGAAACCAGCTAGTTCCAAGGGAAAATTTGAAGAACAGACTTTCTGGCACCTGGAATACTTAGATAGGCAGTGCAATGCTCACCAGTCCCACTGGTAAGCAGTAGGACTTCCCACTACCACAGCAAGGTCTGGATAGCTCTGAACACAGAAAATAAAGTCCAGAGACAAGCAAAGCCTGGGATATGGCTGGCAAGAAAAGGTGGGAAATGAGCAAACAAGATAGTATTTTTTTTTGTTGAAACAGGCTAAACAATGCAATAATACAGTAAATAAACACAGAAAAGGTTAACACACTTGACTGTGTAGTCCTAAACAGTAAATGCAATTAAAACTCTACAAAATTAGCAATTTAAAACTTTTTAAATGAAGCAAGGCAAGTGCACAACTGAAAAATGATTTAAGAGGCAGTAACACAGCAGAATAAGTAGCTAGTCTACATAACTCTGAAAATAAGAGCACTGCTTCCCAAACAAAGAATCATGTTCAGTTCCACCCAGAAGGAAAACTCGCTGTTAAACAATAATACGACCTTTATTGTAAGCACATAACACACATAGACTTGGTAACAGCAACGTTACTAAGCGAAAAATATAATTACTTTCCAGCAATAAACTAACAGAGCATAAAGTAGAGTCCAGCGTGTTGCTGATCAAGCGCTTTCATCCACCATACTGTGGATTTCATCAGGATCAATTAATCAATTAACTATACCTCTTTAAATCTTTTTTGGCGCCAAACTCCATTCAAGCAATACTTAACAAATGTCTATATATGATATAATATAATACATAATAAATACAAATTACATTCAAACTGTAAATGACAACAACCTATTTGATTTATACAAACTAAAAGGAACCTGAGTATTCATTACCTCATTGTGTTCCAATACATACGTTCGATTCATTTAAAATTCACTGGGGCTGTGCTTGAATAAAATACTATGCTATTATTTGTAAAGAAACGAATTGCCTGATCACTGATTTAAAATAATAAAATGATAAAATGTTTTCATTGAAAACAATTAATTTTTAAAAAACATAACTTCAGTCATATAATTTGTTATAAACATATATAAAGGATATATATGTGTATGCATAATGTATACGTAAAAAATGCATATATACAAATGTATAAAAAAATATATATATATATATGAGATATATATAAATGTGTGTATGAAAATGTGTGTTAAAAATTCATACCTTAAGGGAAAACTAAATCTATGGAAGTATATGTATTGATAAATCTAAATGTTCTTCTCCATAGTGTTAATATCTAACAATCCCTTTGTCCTTGGATATTAGCACATACCACTCAACTCATACCAGAAAATTCTAAGCTGAGGGAATATTAAATTAATAATATATAATATGTAATGTATATCTCATATATATATTTTTATACATTTGTATATATGTATTTTTTATGTATACATTATGCATACACATATATATCCTTTATATATTTTTATAACAAATTATATGACTGAAGTTATGTTTTTTAAAAATTAATTGTTTTCAACGAAAACATTTTTATCATTTTATTATTTTAAATCAGTGATTAGGCAATTCGTTTCTTTACAAATAATAGCATAGTATTTTATTCAAGCACAGCCCCAGTGAATTTTAAATGAATCGAACGTATGTATTGGAACACAATGAGGTAATGAATACTCAGGTTCCTTTTAGTTTGTATAAATCAAATAGTTTGTTGTCATTTACAGTTTGAATGTAATTTGTATTTATTATGTATTATATTATATCATATATAGACATTTGTTAAGTATTGCTTGAATGGAGTTTGTCGCCAAAAAAGATTTAAAAAGGTATAGTTAATTGATTAATTGATCCTGATGAAATCCACAGTATGGTGGATGAAAGCGCTTGATCAGCAACACGCTGGACTCTACTTTATGCTCTGTTAGTTTATTGCTGTCAAGTTATTATTTTTTTTGCTTAGTAACGTTGCTGTTACCAAGTCTATGTGTGTTATGTGCTTACAATAAAGGTCATATTATTGTTTAACCTCGAGTTTTCCTTCTGGGTGGAACTGAATGTGATTCTTAGCTAGTCTACATATACAGAGAAGTCTATATATACAGAAAAGCAGCTAAAACACACAAACACTTCAGATGCAGTGCAACCTAGAGCACTTGAGTTGTAGCAAT
Source organism: Protopterus annectens (assembly GCF_019279795.1). Taxonomy (NCBI): domain Eukaryota; kingdom Metazoa; phylum Chordata; order Ceratodontiformes; family Protopteridae; genus Protopterus; species Protopterus annectens. The sequence continues at coordinate 369,013,941 of NC_056726.1, read as the reverse complement.
ATTAAGGCAATTACAGTTATAATAAATGCTCTAAAAATCAGAACCAAGGAGACTCAGGCAAATTTTTTTTTTTTTTTGAAAGGGAAAAAGGAGAAACAGAAGGCCTTATTAAATGTTCTCTCTGTATTAGGTAGAATGAGCTAATGACACTAGACTGGGAGGAGTGTCCCAGATCAGATTTACAGTAGGGGCGGGCAACTGCAAAGCGCCAAGTATAACAGCAAGACACCAACAGGGACGGAGGGTGGGGACAATACTAAAGCTATTATCCTACAGTGAATAAGCACTACTACTACCATTTCCCAGTCAGGTATCATAGATGAACTCACCAGCCTGGGCATGAATCCATACATAACAAGATGGATTGCAAACTGGCTCCCAGATAGATTCCACAAACTAAGAGTTGCTGGCTACATGTCAGACTCTACACCAGTAACAGCTGGTGGCCCCCAGGGTCCCTCCTGTTTGGTATAGACTTCTCAAATGTACATGCCAACACAGGAGGGTTGTGGTTGACTAAGTTTGCTGGGAACTGTAAAGTGTTTACCATAATAGATTCCCCGGATGACACAAATATTCTCCAGAAGGGACTCTATGAGACATGTGTGGTGTCAGAATCATGGCCTCAAGCTCAACGTGGAGGAATGCATAGTGATCCCCTTTGGTGAAAACAAAGTACACACAAACTACCACATAGGTGTTACCCCCTTAAAACTGACAAGGTAATAAGGGATCTGGGGACACAAGTAGATAGTCATCTTTCCTTTGACAACCATGTTGCCAAAGTGATTGGGAAATCCTATGTGGCCCACCCAATCAACAAAGGGTTTGCATCAGGATCTGAAGAGGTAGTGGTGGCCCTCTACTCTTAAGTCATCAGACCCATCATTGAGTACAATGCACCATTTTGGATGTACTCGACTACGCATATCCAGCAGCTGTAGAGACCACAGAGGTACCTCACCAAGAAGATTACTGGCCTCAAACAGTTGTGTTATGCAACACAACTGGTAAAACTAAATCTGTTCTTCGTTAACGTGCCTACTCAGAGGCACACTCTGCCTAACATACAGAGCCATGTCCAACACATAACTGCTGAGCATGCTCCATCTACAGATAACAAAACTGAGTCACCCTACACACTCCAGGGATATGAACCTCATCACAACAATGAATACAACATGCTGGTGGGATAGAGTACCATCCAAGACACTTGCCTTACTGTGGAACAGAGTCCCAATGTACATCAGACAGAGCCCCTCGCTCACACTCTTCAATAGGAACCTTGATGAGTGGATGGGAAACAGACAATTCACGCCAGGCATCACATCAGCAGCCCCACTAGAAAGGGGCTTAGGATACTAAATATTAGAATGAGGGCTTGGGAGACTACCCAATGAGGTGGTGAAAGCTGCACAACTTGCCTAGGCTAACATATGCCTTATTGAAGATAGGTTCATAGGTATGTAGTAGACTATGTGACAGGTACATGTCTACAGATAGTAAATATGTACTTCATTGTACTGTCATGTTGTACAGCAGGCACATGGACCACATTCACTGTAATGCGTACAGATACTGGTGGCTGTTATGTACACTGGGTGAGATGTGCACCTCATGTCTTTTGTGCCATTGGGATGTGTGCTGGATGGGACAGTCCTGGATGGCTCCCTGTCATGGTCACCCTCTTACACACATCTCTGCCCATCCATCTTTGGCTTATTATACTGTGTTCCCCCTACATATATATATATAGGTACATAGGTAGGTAATAGGCTATCTGCCTGAAGGCATATATTAGTATGGCCAGAGTGTGCAGCTATCACCACCCATGGAGTTAGTTCCCAAGGCCTCTGTGTAGTGGAGCTGATGAAGTGATCCATGGTGTGACAGTTCAGTTTCACATACACTCAAGGCTCCGCTGGAGGAGTGTCAGTGAGGGACTCAGCTTAATGTAGGTTGGGAGGGAGCCTGTTCCAAAGAAAGGGAAGTCTGTGAGTTATTAATGTATCCCTCCAACATGTTCTATTTATTGTTGTGATGATGATATCCCTAGAGCATGTAGTACAGTGAGCTTGAGGTTACTTCAGATAGCACATGTACATCCATTCTGCATTGGACATGGACCTGTCTGCTGGGCAGAGATCACCTGAGTAGACAGTATGTAACAGAGTACAGATTGAGTTAAATTCAGTCTTGTTGCATGGGGCAACTGTTTGAGGCCAGTAATGCTCTTGTTGAGGTACGTCAGTGGTCTTTCCAACTGCTGAAGGTGCCTAGTCAGATTCATCACAAGTGTGTTGTGGTACTCTATGATGGGTTTGATGACTGATGAATAGAGGGAACCTCGTTTGACCTACATGTAAAGACCTTGGCAGTTTGTGGGAACATATAGCATAATTTTCTAACCACTTTGTGAATGTGTTTCTGAAAGTAGTGATGACTATCCATATGTGTCCATAGATCCCTTATTATTACCTCCATATTTAGGGTGTTGGCACCTATGTGGTATTTGTATGACTGTAGCTTGAGCCCATAAGTTTGACACCACATCTGTCTGACTGAGACCATTTTTAAGGATGTCTCTGTTGTCCCAAACATCGATTATGACAACCTTTTTGCAGTCATCCACAAACCTTGCTAAACATAGCCCTCATGTTTGACTGTATTTCTGAAAAGTATACACCAGACAGGATGGGTCCTAGGACTGAGCCATGGGGGACAGCAGTTGTTACCAGCTTGAACAGGAGACCACAGTTCTTACCTTGTGGGATCTATCTGTGCCCCAGTTGGCAATCCATCAGATGACATACATGTTTATGCACAGTTTGTTGATTTTGTGGATGCAACATGTGTGTGGGATGTTGGTAAAGGGCTTTTCAAGGTCTATGTAGGCCGTGTGTAGCTCATTTAATTGATGCATGTCCTGGGTGACTGCCTTGAAAACTGTCTAGCAGGTTTAGGAACCATGATCTGCCCCTGACCAAACCAAAATGGGTAGGGTTGGATGTTTGTAGGCTCTCAATAGCTCTGTTTATGAGTTCCATAATGATGGACTCCATGGCCTTGCACATCAGGCTTATTAGGCTTATAAGGCAATAGTACCCATGGTCTGTTGTGCACCAACACTAGTGGAGTGTGCCAAATGTTGCTGTAACCCATTCAACAGTTTCATATCCTGTACAGATGGTGAGTCTCAACAGTCTGTTCAGGTGCAGGGTCTGTTTGTTTTGGAGTTCACATATGACACAGCCAGAAAAACCATGTTATCCCATACACGCCGAATTTTTAGGCTTGGAAAGAGCTGTTTAACCATTGTATATGTGATTTCTGGGTTTTCACAATCTCCAGGTATGATAATGGGCCCTTTTGTCAGTGAGAAGGGGGTAAATATGTATGAACCTGTCTGACAAGATGTTGGCAATGTCAGTCATGTACATGTATTCATTTACAGTTTGCACTGACTCAGAACATATATGAGTTTACATTGATATTTATGACATAGCAAAAGAAAGCTTCATGGTTCTCTATGGACTCTTTGACCATGGCTTGGATAATGTTAGGAGTGCTCATTGTTTCTTGATGATACTGATCAGAGTATTATTGATCTTCTTTGGTTTTTCACTTTCTTTGAATAACTTAAGTATTTGGAGTACATAGTGTGATTATGACAGGTGTCCAATATATTATATGGGTCTGTTTTCATATCAGTGTGTGCACAAGGCAGGATTGGTGAATAGTGACAAGTGTCTGGAGTAAGAACTGCAACTGCCAGATATGTGTGGCCCACTGCTGTACTCAGAAATGGCCTAAGTGCGTGAACATGCCCAGTATGACCTTTCAGTATGTTGCTGACTGAAATTTGTTAAATTTGTTTAAGTGTGTGAGCATGCCCAGTATGAGCATATATACTATATGTGTGTGAAAATCAAGTTTTTTTTTACTTCAGGGCTCATCTTTGTATTGTACATTGACAGGAAGCACAGTGTGCCTGCAGGGCTTCCATGAGTCATTCTACATACAGTGGGGACAGCTATTATTTGTACATTTCTACCCAGGAGGGCACACCTGATTGTTACTGTGGATGTACATAGGATGAAGGGTTCACCTGACACTTATACACACTTGCTAGGCCTGTACTGATATGTCAGGTAATGAACCACAGAGTAAAAACTAGTAACCAAGGAAATCCCAGTAGCCTTGAATCACTGGAATTAAAATGAAGTCTTTATTACACCACAGGACCACAAGACCAAAAACAAGAACAGCAAAATCGTGGAACTAAACGCTTTCACCCTCATGTCCTAGGGCATCATCAAAGTACAAATTTACAGAAAAAACATCATCCCTTAAATACAGATACTACTTGATTAATTAAATAATAACATAATCAATCAATCAAACAATATTCTAATTAATACAATAAAACCTCTTGTCTTTTAAAGTAACAGGTCCAGTAAAATGTAGAATGACTGACTTAAAATGCATTTAGACATGAACTAGAGCATGATGTGTAAAACTGACAGTCTTACACAAAATATGGTTATCTAAATAGAGAATATACTTATTTTATATGTATAATGTCAGTAAAACCATACTAAATGTATAGTGTGAAACAAAGAATATGAAGTTCCTAACATAACATTTCCATATGAATTTATAAGTTATATTAATATTGTTGCAGTGATGTGTACTAAGGTTAAAATTGCAATTCTGGATTTTGTTTAAATACTAATTGAATGTATTTTGATATATAAAATTACTATAGTGAATTGTTTATATATAAATAAATAACTGTAATAAAAATATAAAAATTTAAAAATGTATGTAAAATGTAAAAATGTGTAAACAATGTATATAACAGAGTCACTGATTAAATGTTGTCAATTCGTACACAGTTACAATAACCATTAATTAATAATACTAAAATAGAGATGTAATGAAATTTTGGGTTTGTAATATTAATTAAAACATCTTATATATATATTACTACAAAAATTAAATTAAATAATTTTCCTTAAAAAACTTTTCTAAAAATGTTGTTGTTGACATGAATTAAGGAGTGACGTGTGAAATCATAATGAATATTTTCAAATTCATTTATGAAACATATATTCGCCCTGCAGGTGTTGTTCAATTATAAATAAGTTGTAAATAGTTGTAAAATGTGTTGAAAAGGAATTGAATATGTATATGAATGTTGTTGAGTATATCCATAAATAATAGTAGTTAAATGATTTTATTGAATTTGAAGTGAATATGATACATAAAGATTAGTAGCTATAAAAATCACTAAATGAACTGAGATTTTAGCTTTAGTATACTAGCAATAGAAATTTGATCATTAATTCCTGGATCCTTGCTTGCATTTAATCTAAGTTGCCAAAGACATTCTTTGGCTTCTAATAAGCTTTTAGTGTCACCCCCTTGTTTTGCTTTGGTGTGAACAATTCTGTCGATGACAAAAAACAGGAATTTTTTAAAATTAAGGCAACCAATGCTGTGAGTGTATAAAGCACTAATCTGCTTGTGATTTCTAATATCACTGACATGCTCTATAATTCTTGTTTTCAATTTTCTGTTAGTTTTCCCTACATAGAAAGCTTGGCATGCTGTGCAAGTAGCTACGTATACCACCATGACTGTGTTACAGTCACACGCTCCTGGACATCTGATAGTCTTTTCGTAATTAATGATTGAGAGGTATGGTCCATTATTAATGAATCTGCATATGCGGAATGCGCCACATTTGTTCATCTTAGATTTCATAAATAAGTCACATTTCGTACTGTTTTCAAATATACTTTTAAGACTTTGTCCTTTACTGAAAGTAACCTTTGGTTTGTCACCTAAAACATTTACCAATTCTTTATTAGATTCTATAACAATGTTCCAAGAGTCATAGACCGCTTTAACAATTTGGTCTGATTTTTCGTTGAATGGGATGACTAAAGTGTCGTGTCCTATACCCTTGGATTTAAAAACTTCTTTTGGATTTAATCCATATCTTAAAATAGATTTGTATAAAACTGATCTGTTCATCCAAATTTCCTGACCTATGTTGTTGACCAAATCTACTGGGTAGGCTCTACTTATAAACATGTTTTTTAATTTTTCAAGTTCCATTTTGAACGTGTCATCGTTACTCACTATCCTCGACAACCTCACCATCTGTCCTTTTACTAAATTTCTTTTCTGATGGGCAGGGTGACAGCTGTCAAAGTGTAAAAATGAATTGGAATACGTCTTCTTCCTGTAAATGCTAGATTCAAATATATTTTCCTTCAAGGTAATTGTAATATCCAAAAAATTGATTGTGTTGTTAGAAATGTGACTCGTAAATTTTAAAAAATCAGTTGTTTGTCCCAAATATAATATAAATTCATTAAATTGTGCTTCAGTACCTCTCCAAAAAATCAAAATGTCGTCCAAATAACGTAAATATAATAAGATTTTATTCCAATAACTACTAGTGAATACATGTTCGTATTCCCATGCTGCCAGAACAAGATTAGCATAAATAGGGGCACATTTTGCACCCATAGCCACTCCTTTTTGTTGTCTAAAATAACTGCCGTTAAAATAGATAAAATTATTCTCCAAAACTAATTCTAACATCTCAGATATTAATCTATTCTCAGTTCTGTTGTTATATTTGTGTGTGTTAAGGCATGTTTCAAACAGCTCAATGCCTTCCTGATGTGGAATCACGGTAAAAAGATTAATTACATCCACAGTGGCCATCACAAAATCAAAGTTGACATCAACATTATTAGTAAATTGTCTTATAGAGTCGAGACAATGCCATGAATCTCTTACAATGTGCGGTAGTCTCGTTAATAAATCTTTACATTTAAAGTCAATGTAAGCTGCTAAAGCTTCAGTCTTAGAACCTATTGCCGAGACAATTGGTCTAAATGGTGGATTATCAGTGTGTTTATGAATTTTGGGAATTCCAAAAATAGATGGTATTTTAGGGAATTCCACAGATATGTATTGATAAACCATTGAGTCAATCCTTCCATCCATTAAATATTCGTAGGTTGACCAATCAATTTTACCGTAGGCTTTGTTTACCTCATGCCTACTAACCTTTTCATAAGTTACCTCATCCTCTAAAAGTGTACGCATCTTGTTCTCGTAGTCAACGTTTAACATAATAACCACCCCCCCACCTTTGTCAGGTTTCATGATTCTGAATTTGTCAGAACTTTTTAATTCTTGCAAACAGAATTTTTCAGCTGACGTTAAATTGTATTTAAAAATATTCTTCTCATTCAACGTTCTTCTAAAATGTGTTTCACAAAGTTTTTCGAAAACTTGTATCATATAGTTCTGGGGTGGAATAAAGGTGCTGTGACGTTTTAGTGTAAAGTTGTTGGAATCCTGAGACAAAGTGTTTGAATCTTGAAAAATAGTTTTAAATTTAAAAGCCTAGTGTATATTTTTAAATTAAGTAAAACTTTACCAATGTCCAACTTAAAATTGGGAACAAATGTGAACCCTTTACTGAACAAATCCAAATACTTACTATCAAATTTCTTTCTAGTATAGTTGTACAAATTAAAACCTGAATGTGTAACAATTTGACAATCAAATGAGTTTTGAGTAACTACATCATGTTGACATAAACTCGTAATATTAGAAACTTCAATATTAATCAGTTGTTGTGCTTGGATTGTAACTTCAGTACGTGAATTGTTCACTGTGTCAATATTATCACGGTCAGTATTGTGATTAATTACTGTTGATGTCACCATCTTGACATTCTCGGGCCTCGATTGTTGTAATTTCTTGGGATGTATTGATTGTAACTGCCCTGTCTCTCCCTTATTCTCTCCGACCTTCTTAATATGGGCTGATCTAAAAAATCTGACTCTAAACATTCGTCATTGTGATATTAATATTTTGTGTAAGACTGTCAGTTTTACACATCATGCTCTAGTTCATGTCTAAATGCATTTTAAGTCAGTCATTCTACATTTTACTGGACCTGTTATTTTAAAAGACAAGAGGTTTTATTGTATTAATTAGAATATTGTTTGATTGATTGATTATGTTATTATTTAATTAATCAAGTAGTATCTGTATTTAAGGGATGATGTTTTTTCTGTAAATTTGTACTTTGATGATGCCCTAGGACATGAGGGTGAAAGCGCTTAGTTCCACAATTTTGCTGTTCTTGTTTTTGGTCTTGTGGTCCTGTGGTGTAATAAAGACTTCATTTTAATTCCAATGATTCAAGGCTACTGGGATTTCCCTGATATGTCAGGTACTCAATTTCGGTCTGTATTGTTGCCTATAGTACTGGCTTGAGGCATACCACTGCACTACACACCTTAGCTTCCAATTACACGCATATTAGTTTGTGACTTCATAGCCTACCCAACCCACATCACACTGCCTGGCTTGCTGTTATCTGTCTGCATAGGCCTGGGGGGAGGTTACTCATATGCCTCTTCAGAGGGCATGATACAGCATTTGTTTGTGTTTGCGTTTGTCTACATTTGTCCTGCTGGCTGTGACTGTTAGGTATGTGACCCCCCCCTCCAACTGCTGTGTGTGAGTGAGTTAAGTTGTGTCTGTGCCAGTGAAATGCTGTCATGGCTTAGTGGTTCAGTACTGTGACTATAGTGCACAGTATCCTGTGTTCGAGCCCTGTCACTGCTTTTTATTTTCCTGCTGGGCAGACCAGACTGCTTAAGGAACAGTAAAGCAGGTGTGATCATGTTTACCCGACTTTGCTCAACTTTGCCCAACCTTGTCCGACCTTGCCTGACTGCCCGACTTTGCCCAACATTGCCCAATATTGCTCAACGTTGCCTGACGTTACGCTGGTTAGAGCGGTGCGCAGCTACACGCAATTGTATTTAAATATGCTCAATACTGGTAAAATGTGCATAGCAGTGCTTTATATTGCTTAAAATAGGGCACTCATGCCTCAGGTGGTGCTGCAGGGCTGCCTATGTCAGATGCACATAGTACACTCCCTATACATGTTTGAAAACAGGTAGTGTCAAGTTAGACATCCCTTTTACTGTATGTGCGAGTCAGAGAAAGGTGTCATTTCCAGGGTTCCTACTGAGTCAGTGTATGTGCTATGCGTTGCCTCTTTGCCAAGACCAGGGCATACTGGGCATGCCTCCTTCTACCTACTGGGGCAGGCTCAGGTTGTTCCTCCTCTGAGTCATGCTGTGCCTGTGCAGGCCTTGGCAATGGAGGGGGGCTGTTTGGCCCTGCCTCATGTTGTTCCTGCTGCAGCTGTTTTTACAGGATCATATTGTGTAGCATGGCACATGCCATGACAATATGGGTACATGTAATTGGTGAGTACTGCAAGGCTCCACCAAATGTGTCTAGGCACCGGAATCGTGACTTGAGCATCCCAAACACACGCTCAATAATGTTTCTTGTTTGTGCGTGTGCCTCATTATGGAGGTCTTGTTTGGGTGTGTGTGCATTTCTGATGGGTGTCATCAGCCACGGCTCCAGTGCGTATCCAGCATCCCCCCACTAGGTGACTGTCAGGGATGTCCCCATTGGCAAATCTCTGGTACAGCTGTGTCAGATGCCAGATGTGGGAATCGTGATAGCTTCCAGGGCAGCCAGCACACACATTCATTATTATGCCCTGGGCATCGCACACAACCTGGCAGTTGATGGAGGGGAAGCCCTTGCGATTTATGTAGACCCTACCCCACTCACTGGGTGGTGCTTTGATGTGTATGTGCGTGCAGTCTATTGCACCCGCTACCTCAGGGTATTCTGCTATTTGGTGGAAAAGACGCATATTGCTGGCCAATGCCTCATGGGAATTGGGGAAATATACATGCTCACTGACATGTGCTGACATGGCATCCAGGAATTGGTGCAGTACCCTGGATGCTGATGCCCATGAAATCCCCATCATATCACCAGTTGGTCTCTGGAAGGTACCTGTAGCTAGTATTCTTAGGCCAACACATACCTTGGTATCCACTGGGATGGGTTCCCCTCTCTTGGTTCTGTGTGTGAGGCGTGGCCGGCACAGCTCAACAATTTGCTGCAGGAAGTCTCTGTCCACCCTATAGTGCTCTACTATCTCCAGCTCATGTAGCCCCTGGTAGGTTACCCTGGGTCTATACACTCTTCTCCGTCTCCTCACTGTGGGTTGCTCAGCAGCATTGACAACATCCCCACCCTCAGCAGCTTGCACATGTTGGTTTATGATAGCAAGAGCAACCCCTAGCATTTTGTCTGACTTCAAAGATTTTAAGCTTTCCCTCTTTGTATACTGCAATATTGCAGAGTTCTTGAGAAAAAACAGGGAAGAATGCTGTTTGCAGAGTTTAAAGTGCTGGGCTGAGCTGGGCTAGTCTGCTGCCTGTGTAATTGGCTGATTCTGATATATTTCACCTGGCAGCTCTGCTAGTTCTCCTTGGTTAACTTCCTACTACTTCTTTTCTTTCCTTTTCCCTTTCTGTTTCTGCCCGGGGCAGCGCTGCGCAAACAAGCTCAAACACGCACACATGTGCACACACGTGCACACACGCGCGCACACACTGTGTGCCCATTTGCAAGAAATTTCAGATATTTTCACGGCGTACACCTTTGGTTTCTGGTTTTCAAAAAGGACAACTGTAGACACGCCTCTTGCAATCCTGGGCAACTCAGGGCAAACACAGGACACTGTGCTCCAATAAGCATACAGTCTTTCTGACATACCCCCTCATGATGTCACCTATCTTCTACTCTACTACTCACCTACTCCTACACTTTCACTCTTGGGACATGGCTCACATGCTGGGGAAAATTGGGATTCACTATCCTTATCCTCATTTGCATAGGATTGCCTACTAATGCTTGGTTACATCTCTCACACTGAGTTTCCCCCCTTATCAGCCAGTACTCAGTGGCCATGTTGTCTTCAGCCTGCCATTCACCTGCATGGCAGGATAAGCTTTTTAGTGAAAATGCCTTTTTTTGGCTATTTTGAAATTATTTTATTGTTTTTTTAAGCACCGCACATTTGCGCGGTGCTGCGCTATGCTTAAACATCGGAGATTGGGGAAAAAAAATTAGATTTTAATCATTTTAAACATTTAAAAATGCCACTGGCTTTATATTTGGCCATTGGCATGCTTCCTCAACTGGATGCATCCTTTATTTGGAGCTGTCATAGCTCTGTTTAGCAATTTGCAGAACGGTACTTCGTTACCAATGGAGTACATTTCTGCAAATAACACTACTCTTCCATGGACAGGTTAGTGTTTCCTGTATTGCAAATTTACCTCATTTGCATAGCTTTCAGCAGCAAATGAGGTGATCTGCATACCATGACGCTGTCCGTGCAAGAGTAGCTTTAGAAGCTCTCATGCACGCCCCTGCCGGCTGTTGCTGAATCGCTCGGCAGACACATTGGCTGTCTGACATCTTACTCTACTCTACAACTCCGTGCAAGCTTTCATAAATCTGGCCCAGTGTATTCTGCACATGATGGATTATTCTGATACAGTGTCCTGCCTTTTGGTCTCCATGAAGAATCTATGACACTGCAGTAGCTGATGGACAAGACTCTAAAATCTCATACCAGTTATGCTGCAGCCTACATGCATGATGTCATAACATTCGTTGGGTTCAAAACTTACTAGAGGTGCTTATTTAGAGCTGGTTTGGCTTAGTGGTGCATTGCTCTGACTCTAATTCAGTGGCGATGAGTTCATTAGTTGCATCAGTCTGGAATAAGATGCCAAATCAACCCCTGAAACACCAACAGGTTGAGAACTATATCGCCTATAGTAAGAGAACATACAAAGTGGGCACAAGAGGCAAATCACTGAGCATATAACATAAATACTTCTCTTAGACGATTCAAATCTAGAGAAAAAGTACATGCTTGTGCCCCCCCCCCCCGAAAATAAGGTCCTCGTTGAGCAAGAAGTAAAGTCTGGAATTGTAGAGAAAGTAAATGAAGTGAATTACGTGAGACAGCTGAGAAAAGGGAAATCAGGTTAGTTAAACCACATAGCTGTTCTAAATGATGGAAAGAAACTTCACGTTTGTAGAGTGTAAGCATGTCCAGAAGTCAAAACAGGGACACACTGTCAGTGTCTCAGAACAAAGAAGTGAACAGGGACATATTTTCAGAATTGTCTAGAGACCAGTTTAATCGAGCACAACACAAAATCTTTGCCTGATGAAAAAGTAAATTTGATATATATATATATATATATATATATATATATATATATATATATATATATATATTTACACACACACACACATATATATATATATATATATATATATATATATATATATATATATACACACACACACACACACACTGGAAACCATAATCCCAACAGCAAGCAGGTAGGGAAGACATACAGAAAATGATTAAAGCTGGGATCACTGGGATCACAGAAGGAACCCATACTGAGTGAATTCAGCACTGCTGGTTCTGTAATCTGATGGCTGTATAAGATTGTGCAGCGAATTTAAAAATCCGAACAATGTATCAAACTTCAATTGGTTTAATATGCTCAAAATGGATGAACTATTTAAAACGTTTGGTCAGACTAGGTTTCTATCCACTTTGCAGCTAACCAAAGGTTAGCAGCAAATTCTATTAGCCTCAGAAGCAAAGGAAAATATAGTAAATTCTACACATAATGGATTCATCTGCTATAGTGTCCTGCCTTTCAATCTCCATGAAGAATCGATGACATTGCAGTAGCTGATGGACAAGACTATAATATCCCATACCAGATATGCTGTAACCTACATGCATGATGTCATAACATTCTCTGAAGACTGAGAAAATCATCTCCCAAACATCCAAAACATTTTGAATTTCTTGCACCATGTTCATTTTACAGCTATAGTAACTTACCTATACTGATGGTCTATGACTTCAGCAAATGGTTCCTGACACATAATGACATCTCTAAATTGTATTAGCTCAAATGGATGAAGTGGAGGAACATCCCATAAGTTACCTTAGCAGAAAGCCCAGCAATGCTGAGAGAAGATATTGAGTGATTGAAAAAGAGTGCCTTGCAATTAAATGGGCTGTTACCTCCCTGAAATATTACTTGTTTTAAAAAGAGCTTGTCATGGTAACTGACAACACTCCTTTACAATGGGTTTTATAGACCGAAAGATAGCAATATAAAACTCTATCAATGGGCTAAAACACTTCAGTTCTACAATTTTAAGGTCCACAATCATCTTGGCTACAGTCACTTAAGTATAAATGGTCTGCCTCAAGCATACAGTCATTTCAATATGGTTAGAACCAGTGGTGCTACGCTTGTGGAGGGCATAATAAAATTGCGACTGCTAAACCCAACATGACATAAAGAGTGCACTACAAGACAGAATAAAAGAAGTCAAAGAATAAGCTGTTCAAATGTACAGGATATGCAGTGGGATGAAGTAACAACCAGAGAGATTGAAACAAAGTTAAGAAAATCTCCTAACTGGAAAACTCCAGGCCCAGATGCAGTACCTAACTTCTAGTTAAAAGTATTATCATCTTACATGAAGATTTAGCCCTGAGTAAGAACGATCTATATGCACACCCCGAACACACATCAGCCTGGCTAACAGGAAAAACAATACTACTTAAGAGTGAATCTGCAAGCTATCCTAAAAACTAGAGCCCAATAACTTGCCTTCAGACGACATCTAAACTATACAATGGAATTGAGACCAACCTAGTTTATAGTCATTTAGAAGAAAACTCAATCATGGCAATAGAACAAAAAGGTAATAAAAGAAAGTCATATGGAACAAAGGATCATTTGATGTTAAATAAAGTCATAGTGGAGAACTGTAAAAAGGGGAAGAATCTAGTTATGTCATAGATAGACGACAAAAAAAAATTTGACAGTATCTGACATTCATGGATAAGAGTCCTTACAAATGTATAAGATACACTCTACACTGATCAATTACATTACAGTGACCATGAAATGGTGACAAACCACTTTGCAGTTAAGCCACGATAAAGGACAGATTTTTATTCCAGGAACACGGATAAAGGGGATTATTCCAGGGTACTTGCACATCACCTGCAAACATCTGCTATTCAGCAATAGTTCCCAAAAGACAGTTCGGAATAAAGACTTAAAAAAAAAAAACAATATTGTAAGGGGAGGCATACCCAGCAGAAAGCTATCAGAGGCTAATTTTGGCCAACAAAAGACAGGAATACCTGGTTGACAAAAAAGTAGTACTTGTGGTAACCGTAAACTTGGAATGAATTGCTATCACTCATAAATACCATCTAAAAAAGAAAAGCAGTCAGCTTAGCTTTCCACCCCATCCTAAAGACTTGGACTCCTCTGTCAGTGGAAAAAAAAGTAAAAAAAGAAAAGAAAATGTTTCAGAGTCTGCAGGCAGTTAGAGCCACTGCCTCAGAGGCACTCAGTCAGGACTGTGTTTCGTGCTACCAGAGTTTGATTAGCCACTTGTGGATCAGGAGAGGAGTGGCATGGCTTTGCAAGCTTGCAGCTCCTTAGGGAGTGATGGAAGTGTATGACTGGGGTATCAGTATCCCATGACTAGATCTACGGTGGGTTATGAAATGCCCATTTGAATTTCAGACTTCATGGCCCTGAGTAAATCTCATTCTCATGCATATCCTATTTTTTATCAGTTCGTAAGCGCAATACATAGAAATTGTCCCCATTTTGGGGTCTTTGTCCCACTACCTCTCAACTGTCCAGATTTTTGCAGAACGTTCAAATATTTGGCTCATATTTCTGGTCTCTTCCTCAAAAAGTTGTGGTTTTATGGCAAATCACTGGGATGATCCAAGGAAGTAAGCACTAAATAATGACATACATTTCAGTTTCAAACTTCAAATCCTTCAGAAAAATCAGAAAATGCATTGCATACTGGCACAATATTATTTTGGGCCTTTGCACCCCCCCCCACTCCCATTCAGTTGTGCTTTCTCCACATATATTGCACTAAGAGGTTAAAGGGTATGTATTATCCTCATTTCTTGCTCTAACTAGTTGAGAGGTATGATGTCCAGATTTTTTCTTTTAATGTATTGGTCTGCTCTTCATTTATTTTGTGGTTTACTGGAAAGTGACTGAGGATTGAAGTCACTAAGCACAGAAAACATTTGAGCTTCATATCCTTCTGAAAATGCATGCATACTGAAGTCCCGTTATTAAAAGAACTTACTAAGTTTATACGCATAGTGTTTAAACTTTGTCTTGTATTTTAAGTACATTACTAAAGGGTTTGTCCGGATTTCTTGCTTCAAGAGGTGAAGAGGTATAGCACTGTTTATTTAAAGCTATTTATGATATCTTCAACTAAGAAGTCGCACAGAATGCGAACCCCTTTGTACTGTTGCTGTTTCTGCCACATACTGATCGCTCTCACTCTTCCAAAGTGTACATACACACACACACACACACACACACACACACACACACACACACACACACACACACACACATAAACACGCACGCACAAACACACATGTACATACTTAACTCTCCTTTCTAAACTCTTATTTTACTTTTACACTCCCTAAACAGCAAAACCGCTGTTTAACAAGTGTAAAACAACTGCTTGCTTGATCCCACTCGTACTTTAACGCCGGCATACAGTCACACACACACGAGCACACACTTCTATTTTTTCAATTTTAAATTTCTTGTTTTTTTTTTTTTAATTTTATCTTACACTTGATAAACAACAAAATTGTTGCTTAGCCAGCGTAAAATAATGGCAACCGTTATGTTTTTTGGAGTGGGAGGTCTAAGGCCATTACCAGTAAGAAAAAAAATGCTGCTGGCATACCTCTCCACAGTACAGACCTGCACAGGACAACTAGATTTCTGTCTCATAATTTGGGTCTCTCCTCATAAAATGCAAGATTTGCTGGCAAATGACCTCAGAGGCACAACATTTTCAGTTACTGTGTTATAGGGTGAAGACAAGTTCTGAATAAGTGGGATGTAGGCTGTAAGGAAACACAATGCAGCTGCAGATTCGGCATGTTATTATGCGATAGCTGCTTGCAATCAATCGCATGACAGAATCACAGCATATTATTAGACATTATCAGGAAATGTACTAATCCAAAGAAAATGTGATGCACGTACCTGTAGCAAACCAAAAAAAAACTCTTTACTCACAAACTGTGTGTATGTTAGCAATCCCTCACAGAAACAAATTCATCCAGCAACTACAGTGAATAGAGTAGTTCCACTGTATGTCAGCATTGCTTTTTTACTGGTAACAGAAGAAGATATGAAAACAGCTCATGCATAGCTAATGGTTGGGGCGTTCCCTGGGAGAAAAGACTGTGGAAGGCGGTTTATGGGCGGTCCTTGGGCAGCAGCTGAGGAAAAGGTGAAAAATAATAAAGGGCGTTATTAGCAAATGATTTGAGCACCCATGTAGTCTCTACAGCTCTGCGAGACCTTTTCAAGCTTAAAGATGGCTCACAGTACTGGAGCTGAAGAACGGATAATGAAAAAACAGTCAAAATCATGATTTACCCTAGCAGAAAAAAGCATATGCTACAATGTTACATTCAAAAGATGGGGGGAAAATCTCCAGAAATGAGAAAACAAGTGTAGTAGTACGTAGTGGTCCTTTAAGGCCCTACCAATTTTTTTTTTTTTTGGGGGGGGGTTCAGCAACTGCCCTAACACAGTGCTGCATGCTCCTCTACCACAAAGATGAACAGCACTGCAAAGAGCTGGCCTCACAGTTGTGTTGAATGCTAATGAGGCATTCTGAGGGCATGTGCCGTCTGCACTGAACTACTTCCAGGAAATCATCTACATAGATGAGCAAGTCAAGAGACTGCTCACCTGTGTAGAGTAACATGGCTGTCCCTAACATGTCACAGTACTGAGCATGGCGAAAAGGCCATGTACAACTCCCTGCCAAGAACATAGTGGGAGGAACCAGTAGACCACCAGGGATTACTCATAAAGTGCTGTAATGGCACTGGCAGCAGTATGGGGATCAGGGGGGTGGGAGGATGCACTAGGCCACCAGAAAATATTCTTAAAGTGCCATAACAGCATCAACAGTAGTATGGGAACTGAAATGGTAGGGGGTGCACTAGCCACCAGGACATAATAGTTATGTCTTGTAATGGCATTTCAACTACTAAAGGGGTGGGGGGGGATAGGGCAGCAGACAGGTTACAGACAAGTACGGGGATTATGGTGTGTGTGTGTGTGTGTGTGTGTGTGTGTGTGTGTGTGTGTGTGTGTGTGTGTGTGTGTGTGTGTGTGTGTGTGCCTGTGTGTTTGTGTTGTGTGTACTTGTGTGTGTCAGAGAGTAACTAGGGTGGAGAAAGCCACTGCATATGCAAGCAGCTGTTTATTACCACAATTTGCAGATCAACAATGATCTGCATGTCATTGTAGTAAATGAGATACAACAACATTCAAATTAGTCATTAATGAGGTTATACCGTTTCATGGATAACAGGTCTCTGAATCTCAAATGGGCATGTTATGGGAAAAGGTCCTTTATAGTATGAGCTGTATGGTTCACGATAGTCCCTTTAATGAATCATTGGGTTAGTCTCAACAATATGGCACATAACAAAAATGTACATTTTTTTAAATTTCACACACTGCAATAACATTTATATAAGGAATTTGTTCTAGACTTATTTTTATTGCATTTAAATGTTCTAAATTCTTTCAAACAATTTTCTAATAGTTTTTCAAATGTAGAAAGAACTGCATGTGATGTGCATTGCTATGTAAACTACTATCTCTGCATTGTACTTGCATCAATAATTAGGACTAGAATTACCTTCCATGGGACCTACCAAAATAATTATTTCTGTTTTATTAATCTGCAGTTTTTGCAAAATCCACATGGATAAATGTGTTTACGTTTCAGTTGCAACTTGTAGAATTAGATGTTTCTAAAAGTTACAGCATGTTATTTCATTTTCTATTTACAAAAAATTGTGTGACCCTTTATTATATGTCACTTATTAATAGGTACTTTTTAATTTAATTAGCATCTAAAGTATAACAAACAAGGCATGCTAGAGTATAATTCTTATTAATTGATTTACCAGTTTGTTTATTTACAGATGGTTTTAAAACAGGTAGACATGTTGCTTCTACTTTCAGTTTAATCACTTCATCTGTAATATTACGTACAATCCATCCATCCATCCACTACCCCATTTTTCCTAGAGCAACAAAGACCATTATCTAGATATGATGTTCACACCACTAGGTGACAATTAATAAATAATAATTATTCTAAAAGTGCTCAGAGATCTTTTAAGCTGTGATCCTCAGATAGCCCATCCACCTATCACAAGTTTTTATGCTTAATGGATGACTACTGAGCCCGTGTAAATACATATTAACAAACAGAGGTTTTCTATAAAAACATGACTGTAATATAGCTATTGTGCTGTCAGCCTCTAAGGTAATATCAAACTTGAATGTGGATTAAAAAAAATCAGTTGTGGAATTTAAATAGCCAGCATAATTCTGAAATTCTTCCTGTCCTCCATTCCATACTGCAAAATTATTGTTGATAAAATGTTTAAATATAACAATGTTTTCCATGAAATTCCAATTAAATCATACTATTACCCACTGAACCATTATTAAATTACCATATGAGGGGGGCTTACTGGCTCCCATTGCAATACCATGTATTTGATGGTATAATAAATACATCACTAAAATAAAAACAATTATTATTTAAAACAATTTCTGTTGAAGTGCAAATTAATCCAGTCTTTGTATCATTTAAATGTTGTATTCTCATTTAAATAGTTTTAACATTTCTAAACCCTGTCCACTGGGACCATCTGAATAGTGAGTAACTACTTCAATAGTTGCACAGAAATATTGACTAAAATCCTAGAACAAATCTCTTAAACAATCTAAAAATGCCAGCTATCACATACATGGTACTTTCCAGTTATTACTACTTCTACTACTTTAAGACATTTATCTGGAAAAATACTAATGCATTCACTTTTCAACCCTGTGAAAGAAATAATAGGCCTAATAGATGGATTTATAGTATTCTTATGTATTTTAAGGATATAAATCTCACCCTTGGAAATTGCACTCTAAAATTATTATGCATTACTAATTCGTAATTAAATCAGCATATAATAATCCTAATAACTGTAAACTAATACACTGATATACTAAATGAATACATATTTTATCCACTTTATATAGTTATCATTATCTAAAACATGGCTGTTTTTTTCAATATAATCTCATGTATTCATTGCCTACAATATCTCTTACTGTTTAGTGCAAGAAATCTGGACAAAGCCAAAATTAATGGGCCGCAATGGCCCACAAACAGGGACAGATTTTACTTATTGCTCTTACAGACTTAGAAAATAGCTAGAATAAAAAGTTTTGCATTAGCATGCATTTTCTGAAGGACATGAAGTCTGAAACTCAAATGTGTGTCGTTGTCTAATGACTTCATTTTCACAAATGTGCCAGAAAGCCACCAATTTTATGAGAAACGGATAAAAAATATGAAGCAAAAATCTGGACAGTTGAGCGGTATGTTGCCTACACTTTTGTCAGCTTTCATGCAATGTAAATTAACATAATTTCACAAGCCTTTCTGGAAGGGGAATAAATAGATCTATGTGGTCTCTGGGATTAGGGTAAAGATAAATGGCAAGGAGGGATATGGGACATGCTGGCATGGAAGGTTTGGATATATAAAGCCTCTTCCTTATGTGTTTTAAAAAGACCTCTTGCTTTAACTGTACAAAGCTAAATCTGTCTTACTGAATTCATTTTAATGTACTGCCTTACAGTGTTAAGGCTTGACAGAAGCATGAAATTTGTCTGCTGCATTTAATAATTTTGTATTTTTAATATCTTAATATCAACAACAACAGAAAAAAGCGCCTGGATAGCCATTTCCAAGAAAACACGTTTATTGACATGTATTAAGCACAGCTCTCACTACCGCTGACCACAACAGTAAGCAATACATTTCATCCACAACTTCTTGAGCTATACACAAGCATTACCTTTAGCTGACTTAGAAGACCTTTCATTGATGCCAGAAACATCCTCGCTGATAGAATTCAGTTCCAAACCATGGTAAATAGCTCCATTTTTGCCTCTGTGAGTCAGAAATCCACCAAGATGGATGTCAGCTTCCACAATGATGTCACAGCACCTTCTAGAGTTTGTGGAAACGGCTATCCAGGCACTTTTTTTTCCTGTTGCTGTTGGTGACTTCTGGCAACTTTTCCTCATTTTACTTGGATAATATCTTAATATACTACTGCATGTTGTTAAATAACCACATAGATCCAGAGCTGTAGTTTGTGCTTCCATTTAATTGAGTTTTTACCTTCTACACATACACCTATAGAGGCATATGCCACACGTGCATGCACAATGGTACCATATTTCTTCTATTTCTTCTTACAGTAACCTGGGAAGACAAAGCAGATAATATCATAAACTACTCCTACTTGGTCACTCTCAAAAGACTGGAACATCCTACAGACTGTATTCAATCTGTCTTCCATTTTTCGGGCTTCTTCTTCCAAAGTTTTAATCCGTAATCATCATCACATCTTCAGTTACAATGTCAGTTATAAGAGCTGGATTTTTGAAGCACGGGGAGCAAATGAGGCAACCTCAAGTTCAGACTTGCCCATTGTCCTGGGAAGTGACAATTCTCACTACACAAAAGCATGACACTATGCTGGTTATCTGCAGTTTCCATAATAAATGATTCACTGACTTCAATTTCTTCTACATTTTCCTTCTCACAAATTTATTGTCACAAGGTACACTTCCGCTGTAAATTACTGACCTTGGGGATGTAGTTTCAGAAAGTCTGTCAGGTGAATCCATTGGCATAACAGAGTCCTCCATTTGAGCTCCATTGCACCTGCAGGACATTTTCAGGGTATAGTAGTTGGCCTTCATCCTTCTTGTGGTCCAGCATTTGTTATCCAGCCTCCTTATAATGTGGTATTTGTCATCCACCCCTTATGATGTAAGCCAGTGGTAAGACATGATTTCTGGAATATGAATGTGTCATCCTGAAAAATCATTACTTTAGTTTCGTATCAGTGATCCATCCTCTTTAAGTTAAGACACTGGTAATACTTCACTTTTGGAATAAAAATATGCCACCCCCATCTCTCTATACTGAGTTATGGTATCTGACATCCATGTCTTTTGGGATATTACATTAGTCTTTCATCTATCTGTCAAACTCAGTTTCCCCTTTTAGTAGACTGTTGGCCTCCTGGTAGCCACATACTTTGAATCTGGTCAGCATGTTGTCTCCATATACCATCGCCTGCATCATAACGCTAGGCAGCACAATGCCAGGGCACTTCTATGGGCTAGGCTTGTAAAGGCTCCAAGGCCATTAGCCTAGTATACACCTATGAACCTATGAACCTGTGTGTACTGGCCTAGCTGCCATTATTAAGTTCTGAAGTCACATGGTAGTGCTTTCTGCCAAGAAACAAAGCTTCTAGCTGGCTTCTCATTTTGATTTTTGAAGTGGTTGTTCTGTACATCACTCCAAACATCCGGCTTTGTATTTTACTTCAGGGACAGAATTTCTTGTGTAGTACAGTGGCTGCAGGGACTGCATTTCAATATGCAAAAGAAAATTGTTTATTTTGTACTGAAGTTCTCTATTTAGGGCTCATGGCTTGAAAGCATTTCACAAGTGTTTGGATGAATCTCTTTGCTAGCACATTTTTGGCTGAGAGGTGGAGAGCAGATGTAAAGTGCTTCATGCCTTTTTGTTTTTTTGTGAAAGCTTTGCATTCTGAGATTACTGTGGCTTGTTAATACAACAAATCTTTTCTGAGAGATCACTCTTTGTGAACACTACACGTAATACCAAAACAGTCTTTTCATGGATGATTGACTCCATATGTACAACATTTGGCCACTTTTACTGTGCATTTACAGCAATTAGAAACATACAGTATATAAATTGCCCAATAAAATCAACATAGATCTGCCACTTTGGTATTCAAGGTCATTCCCAAAGGTATAGGGGTACTTAGGACAATGTATTTAAGACCATATGGCATCCAGTGAAACTCTTAGATAAATCTTTAGTTTGTGTGTCAGTATCTGGCCACTTTGGGAACTTTGAGAAAGGGACTTACTTTTTACAGTACCCAAAAGGTCTTTATGTATAGTGTTCAACAGTCTGAACCACATTTTAAAAGGTATTGCTCCACAAAATAAGGGTCTTAGTTTGTTCATTTGTTTTTTTTGTTTTTTTTTTGGGGTGGGGGGAGGTTGTAGTCATTAACCAAGAGAGAGCAATGACCCACATGGATCTTTTTCAGACTCAAACCAGTACAGACCAATGAAACATATAATGACACAATTAAAGTAAAACAAATCCACAAAAGCAGCCAAAAAGAACGCTAAATCGCAAAACAAACTCCAAAAGTAAAAAGCGTTGACAGACACAGCACAAAGGTAAAACCAGGATTTTTTCCAGGCACGAATCACTCCAAAATTCCACCACAAGTGAGCGCTTTCATCTCCTAACATCGGAGATTTCTTCAGACTGGTGGTGAAGCAAAAGCAATACACTTATATATCATTCTAAAATCAATTAAAACATCAATTGAAACATTTGAAGTGCTTTTGCGTGATTTAGCGCGGAGTTGCCCATAGAGCACCATTGGGCAGCGCCGGTTAAACAAAGTTAAACTATTTCTGGCTCCGTAAAGTCTGCTCTTCAATTTTTCCCTTAGAACTTCTCTACTTGCAATCTAAACAGTCTATTCTCTATCTCAAAAGCTCAGCACTTGCTCCTAAAGCATTTTTATATAGGTAAAGTACTTATATACTAAACAAAGTACTACATTAGCCTAGAATCCCCTTGAGTACCCATTTCCCTATAGGTCCCTTCTGACTCAGTTACACAGCAAACTTTTTCACTTTTTCTAGCATGCCGAAGGGTCAGTTGCTAGCGTCCTCTCCTGTTCAGCTGGTGAATCTGGGCATCTTGAGGCAATGTTACAATTGCCTCATGTACACAGACAACCCACTCCTTCTCCCACAAAACACAAATACATGTGAGAGATGCAACTATATAGCCAAACTGGAGGCTGAGCTCTCTCAACTCAGGACTGGCAAGACCAGACAGGAGGAGAAGGAAACCACGCACACCACAAACCCAGTTTCACATAGAACTATCACAACTGCAAAACAAACACATAAACACACAAAGACATACTCGGAGGCACTGATCAAAAATCTACCAAAACTACAGAGGCCTCCATAGCAGACACACAAGCAACTGCCACCTCAAGACATAAGACATGCAACACATAGTTCTCAAAGTCAGTGTGCTAAATAGTCACAGCCCTTAAGGCCAAACACAATGCCAGACACACTTGTTATAGGTGACTCCATAGTCAGACACACTGACGTCCCACTCACCAGACGGAACAAGGAAAAGATCACAGTAAGCTGCCTGTCAGGCGCTAGAATCCGCCACATAACACAAGCACTCAGGTCACTCCACAGCAAGTACAAGT
This sequence comes from Protopterus annectens, assembly GCF_019279795.1. Taxonomy (NCBI): domain Eukaryota; kingdom Metazoa; phylum Chordata; order Ceratodontiformes; family Protopteridae; genus Protopterus; species Protopterus annectens. The sequence continues at coordinate 368,990,393 of NC_056726.1, read as the reverse complement.
ATGACTCAGTCATTGTCCATGCCGGTGTGAACGACCTGAGACGTACCTCCCTGGACTACATGAAAAGAGACATAGAGGAGCTCTCAGATTATGTAGCCCAGGCCGGTATGACCCTGACCCTGAGCAGTATCCTACCCTCACCAAGAATGATTCCACAATACAGAGACAAAATGATCAGCTTTAATAATTGGCTTAATTACTGGTGTCATTCTAAGGGGATCCAATGTCTGTCTGCCTGGGATGACATGCTTGACAAGCCACGCTGTTTCATGAGGGACGGCTTGCACCTGTCACCCTGGGCTTCCGGATATTGGCAAAGGCTCTTGCCACCCCATAGTGCCTTTTTAGGCAAGGCTCAAATGATAAACCTACCACCCTAGAAAACAAAAATGGAGAAAAACTAAGGGTAATACTGCTCAATGCCAGAAGTCTAAACCTCAAGATGCATGCCCTCAAAGCCCTCCTCAGTATGGAGAACATCGATGTCTGTGCTGTGACTGAAACCTGGTTCAAGGCTCCTGAGAGCACCCCAGCACTATCAGGTTATACCTCATGTCATGCGTTCCGGCCCCAAAATCCGGACCGAACCACAAAAGGAGGGGGAGTATCCATATTCATAAAGGATACCCACACCTCCAGGTTAGTGGCAACGCACAAAGCATCGGAGACCATCCAGGTGCAATTAACCATAGGTAAAACTGCCCTACAGTTTGTAGCATGCTACAGACCACCTTCTCAAACTCAGGAAACCCACACAGCCTTCCTGAAGACACTGGAGAGTATGAATGTCTCTCCAAACACCATCATATTGGGTGACTTCAACTACCCAAACATAGACTGGGGACATTACTCAAGCCCCAACACCCTAGCCCAAAGGTTCCTGGAGTTCATAAACTCAAATGCTATGGAACAACTAGTCACCATTCCCACAAGAGGAGAAAATATACTAGACCTGATCATCACAAACATGGGGACAAAATGCTCCACACCGGAAGTATATCCCTCATTGGTGAGATCAGACCATAAATTAATCTCATTGGAGATCCACATCCCGCCCCCACCCCCAGCAAAAAAGACCACAGTGAAGAACTTCTCAAAAGCAAACTTCCCACTTCTTAAGACTGGAGTGGTATCCTTCAAGGCCCCCCCGAGCCAGTGGAAACCACAACCCACGCTGCTGAAACCCTTACAAATGCCTTCTACGAGCACCTCCAGGAATGTATGGATCAAGCAATCCCTAATAAAATCAAGACCCTTTCCACCAAAGGCAGGCGCCCAGTCTGGTGGACCCCAGCCATAAACAAACTCTACAACAAGAGGAGAAAGCTACTACATGACAGAGCAAAATCCCTAAAAGGGAAGGCATCTCTGATCAATACTAGCAAAATACTACGATCACTCATAAAATCATCCAAGGCCAACTTTGAGAGAAAAATCGCTAATGACACAAAAGACAATCATAAGGCCTTCTTTAGCTATGTTAGAAACCTGGGTGGAAACTCCCACATATGCTCAGAATTAGTCCAAAATGATAAAAAAAATCACTGAACCCACAGACATTGCCAACATACTGGTAGACAGGTTCAGTGCAAATTTCTCCCAAAAGGAGAAATATCTATCCCACCAGAGTCTAGCCTCCCAAACATCTCAGATGCCCAGGTGAGAGCTGCTTTCTCTAAAGCAAAAAACACAGCATCAATGGAACCGGACGGTGTCCCCGGCTGTGTGCTACACGAACTCAATGAGGAACTAAACCCACACATAAGGCTGCTGTTTAATCTTAGCCTTACTACAGGATACGTACCCAAAGAATGGCGTACAGCAACTGTGGTCCCACTCCACAAAGGCGGTGCTTCTACGGACCCTGGAAATTACCACCCCATAAGCTTGACGAGCCTTGTCTGCAAAGCTATGGAGAGGATCATAATGGAACTCATTAATAAAGACATTGGGGACCTACAGACACTGGATCCTACCCAATTTGGCTTTGTCAAGGGCAGATCCTGCCTCTTGAACTTGGTCGACTTTTGAAACAGTCACTAAGGCCATTGATGAGGGTAAGGCAGTTCACACAGCCTACCTTGACCTAGCAAAGCGTTGACACAATACCCCACTCGGGCATCATAGAAAAGCTCACCAGCTTAGATGTAAACCCATATGTCACAAGATGGGTTGCAAACTGGCTCAAGGACAGAACACACAGGGTTAGAGTTGCTGGTGCCATGTCAGACTCTAAGCCGGTCACGAGCGGTGTCCCACAGGGCTCAGTCCTGGGCCCCTCTTGTTCGGCATTTATTTTTCTGAAGTGCAGGCAAACATAGGGGATTGTGGCTGACAAAATTTGCAGATGACTGCAAACTGGGCACCATAATTGACACTCCATCAGACACAGACATCCTCCAGAGAGGTCTCATAGAAATGGATAACTGGTGCCAGAGCCATGGCCTTAAGCTAAATGCCAAAAATGTATAGTCATACCCTTTGGGAAAAACAAGGTAACCCCTAATTACCACATAGGTGGTAATCCATTAAACACGGAAGAAGTTATCAGGGACCTGGGGACCCAAGTTGACAGTAACCTCTCTTTTGACACTCACATTGCCAAAGTGGTTAGGAAGACCTTCTACATTGCCCACCTGATCATGAAGGGATTCACATCCAGATCAGGAGAGGTCATTGTACCCCTGTACTCTTCACTTATCAGACCAATGATTGAGTACAACGCCCCATTCGGAATGTACCTTACCCGACACCTGCAGCAGTTGGAAAGACCCCAAAAGTTCCTCACCAAAAGGATAAAGGGGCTCAAACATATGTCATACGATGCCCGAATTAAGAAACTCCAGCTCTATTCAGTCGCATACCGTCTGCTCAGAGGTGATCTGTGCCTGACATACAAGGCCATGTCCAACCCGGAATTAATGGACATGCTCCACCTCAAAAAATCCAAATCCACCAGAGCCACGAGAGCAAGATACTTAAACCTCAACACGGATATAAATAGGACGTGCTGGAGGGACAGATTCATCACCCAGAGACTCCCTACACTATGGAACAGAATCCCAGTCCATGTGAGGCAGAGCCCCTCACTGACTCTGTTCAAGAGAAATCTTGACGAGTGGATGGGAGATCGTAGGTTTACCCTGGGAATCATCTCTGTGTCACTGCTGGATAGAGGCAAACTAATGGGTATAGTATTCTCATCCTAAGGGGTGGTGAAAGCTACACACACTCTGGCTAGGCTTATAAATGCCCTAGGGCAGATAGCCTAGTATGAACCTATGAACCTATAATTAACCATAAATTGGAATTAGTTAATTAAAAAGACAAGAATACTAAAGCTAATGCTTAAGCCCCTTTCTTTTTAGATACATAATGAATTCTTCTCTATTGTTTAGTCCAGGGTAAAAACATGCATTTAATCTGACTTGCCAGCAGTATTCAAGCCAACCCAACTCTTCTTCAATGTTAATGTTTATAACTTTGGGATGAATTGCATCAATAACTAAGCATTTAAAATTATTTTTGCATTTGCAATCTATATAATGTTTAGCCATTGCATTTTTTGCATCCCCTCTACCTATTGCATAGTGATGCTCATATATCCTTCTATATAATTCTCTACTTGTTCTACCAATATAGAAGCACATGCATTCTAAACATACTAATAAATAAACTACATTTTTGGACTTACAAGTAAATTTGCCCGGAACCTTAACTATAGTTTTTCCTAATATTTCATTACTTTCTGTGTATAAAAATTGACAATAATTACAATTGAAAGATTTAAACATGCCTTTTCTTTCTTCCATTACCTTACATTTATTTAACTTAGTTTGAAAAAAATCTTTAAAATTCTTAGCTCTTTTCTGCACAAATCTGGGTTCATCTCCTAGTTTCTGTAGGAGATCCTTATTACCTTTGAAGATGGCCCAATTATTTCTAATGATGTTCTTGATCTCATAAGAATCAATGCTATTTTGTACTGCTAAAGCTGTCGTGAAGTCCATACTATGTTCTGTATGGGCTTCATCTATCATCACATTGTTTATTTTAAGAACTTCTTCATTCATAATTTTATTTAACAAATGTTCAGGATATCCTCTATTACTCATCTTTTTGCAAAAACTATTTGCTTCTTTATAAAAAATGTTTTCATCATTTGTTAGACTACTAATTCTATCAATCTGGCCTTTAACAATATTCCATTTTGTCTTCTTGGGATGTAAACTCGAGTAATATAAGTACATATTATTTTGGCACTCTTTTTTATAAATCTTTGAAACTAATCTTCCATCCTTCCTGTAAATAGTGAGATCCAAAAACATTATTTTTTCTTTACTATAAGTATGAGTAAATTTGATATATGAACAGATATTATTAATATAATTTAAGAATGCTTCTAGTTCTTCCACAGAACCATTCCAAATTATAAGAATGTCATCAATAAATCTCAGCATTTTTGTGACATTCTTTGCAAAAGTACTTCCAAAAATATTGGCCATCTCCCATCCTTGCATAAATAAATTGGCATAACTTGGTGCTAAGGCTGCACCCATAGCCACCCCATTGACTTGTACAAACAATTCATCATAAAATTCTAAAAAGTTATATGATAAAACTAAATCTATCATTTCCATGAGCAAACTTACAGTATTTGTAGAAAATGCTTTGGATTGCAACCATCCCATTCTGACCATTTCCATCCCTACTTTGTTAGGGATCATAGTATAAAGAGAATTTATATCAAGAGTTACTAATATATCTGTAACAGAGACTTGTAATTCATTTAGTTTCTTTATGCAATCATAGCTGTCCTTTATGTATGTTATACCATTTGGTACTACTTTTTGTAGGTGTTTGTCCACAAAAATAGACATACCCTCAGTCTTGCTGTTCTTACTAACAACTGTTGGTCTTAATGGAGGGCAGTCAATATTTTTGTGGATTTTTGGTATACCAAAAATTCTGCTAATTTTGGGGTTATTATTGGTAATGTTCCACTTTATCTTGTCATCAATTCTTCCAGCATAAAACCACTCTGTTATACACGAATCTATCAAGGAGAACCCTTTTCTAACCTCATTCATATTAACTGGTTTATAGAAACTAAAATCCGATAATAATTCCTTCATTTTAGTTTCATAATCTTGTCTTCCCATTAAAACCATTGCCCCTCCTTTATCTGCTTTAAAAATTAAGATGTTTTCATCTTTTAATAGGGCATCAAAACACTCTTTTTCTCCTTTTGATAAATTGTAATATTTAAATTTAGAAACATTATCTAACATTTCTAACAATTGCATTTCGCAAACATTCAAGAACATTTCTAATTCTTTATACAGAGGTGGATTATAGCAGCTTGGTTTATAAAAATCACAGCTATTGAATTTCTGACTTCCGAAAAGAAGTCTGAAATTTAACTTTCTAACATAGTCTCTTAATTCATTAATCATAGTAAGTTTGTCAGCCCTTTGTGCAGGGGCAAAATTCTATCCTTTGCTCAGCACACAACATTCTTCATAGGAGATATTTTTCTCACACAGATTAACAATTTTGAAATTCACATTATTTATGTCTTCCACTGATTTTGATGGTAATTCCAGTTCTTCTTTGGAACTTTTCTGCCCCCCCCCCCAGTTTTTTTGCTGTTGTTTATTATAATAAGGCTTATCTTTATAGCCATCTGCTGTCACTTGGGCCCAAGTTTTATTTTGATTGTCAACTCTTTGATATACTTCAATAATCTGCTTATTCTCATTCGCTTTATGTTGTATTTCATTAGTTTTATTCCTAAAATTATCTTTGGTTTTGGCTTTAACTGCTTGTTCATTTGCATGTTGTATTATTTCCCCTGCCATATTGGCATGGACCTCCGCCACTGTTGTAATCTGATTTTTGTTTCCAAGTCTTTCCGACCTCCTTAATAAACTTGTATCTTCTCCAGCAGCTTTATTTCCCATATCAAACTCATTTTGACCATTTTCGTTAACACTTGTTTCAAGCCTCAGCCCACATGCTGAAGCCATGCCATTAGCATATTCATTCTTGTCTCTAAAAAACTTTTTTCTTTTTCTTTGACATAGCTCGTCATTCAACTTGTGCAATTTTTCTTGAATTTGCACCATTTTGCTACCAAAATTGTCTCTGGAGGTGTTGTCTTTCAAAATTTCGTGGTTTTCTCTAATTCTAACAGTTAATTCTTGTAATTTGATGGTATTGGCTTCATATAATAGCTCCATATATTGTAAACCCGCCCTTTGGTTTATGTTCAACCATTTATCAGTAAACTCCTTTGGCAGGTCTTTTCCTGCTGGTAAATTTTTAACCCTTAGCCCCTTCGGTACTTGGGCTTTCAAGCTGTTTTCAAAAAACAAATTGTCCCATTGTAGGCATTTTACTGTAGTAAGATCTTTCTCCAGCCCATTAAACAGCTCTTTAATATTAACGCCGGCACTCATACTCATTTCCGGCTGTACACCATTATTGTCACAGTTCGTAAAAGGGTTAGACGGTGGAGCTAAACATCCCTTTAGGATGTCTTCTTCATTGTTATTAACCACAGTTTTTTTAGACAGTTTATTCACAGTATTGACCATACCTTCTTCATTAATTATAAATGAACCGCTCGGTGTGTATTTAAATATTTGCAGTAAAGTACCAGAGCAGTAAATAATAATAATGTTTGAAATATGCTAAGTGCATTATATACATCACATCCAAGTGTATTAGGGGTCTAACACACACAGTATTCCTCGATGTTATGAATGTTCTCAAAATATTTCAATACCAGTCATTTTCAGGCTTGAGAAAATCTGTGCAACATGTAGAAGACTTCCAGTATGGTATTTAAGTTGTACACGTGGAAGACTGGGAAGAGAAGGAAAGAAAAGAAAACAAAACAAAACAAAAATATTGCTATTACAACATTTTATGGGGGATGGGGAAAAACAGGTTTGGTGGGAAAATTAAGTTTCATATTTACAGTTGCTGAGTTTTGCAGTAGGGGATATAGAAATAGCTAAGGAAGTTATGAGATAAATTATCCTGGAAGCAGTTTGCATTTGGCAACTAAGATTTTTTTTTTAATTTGTTTTGAAAAATAAGGTATATTCCACCCATTTTTCAGGGGGGAGGTAGTGATTCACAAAGTTTCTAGACTACAGCAAAAAGCTGTGGTCACTGCAGGTAAGTTTTTTTTTTTGTGGGTTATAAAAAGATGACATTTGGAATACCAGATTAGAGTCTGCCTACGAAAAAAAAGGAATAGACTGTAATTTAAGCAGATTATAGGGAAGTGAGCCCAGGAGAATGGTTGCTGCCTACCGAACAGGGAGCCACTTGTTTTTTTAAGACCAAACAATAGTGTTTGTTACAAAGTGTAAAAGCCAAGAGCTGACCGGATATTGTATTAGAAGTTATTAGTAGGGAGAGTTTATTTTCCTGTGAGGCAGTGTCAGTGAAGGGGGGGGGGGCATGCTTAGGCTGTATAGGTAGAGTCTCTTTTCTAGCTTCTGTTCCATCTTCTGGAATCAGTAAATAAGAGATTTTCCAGGCACCAATGATTTATTTATTTTCACTTTTGCCATTTCTATGAAATATTTATCGTTTAGTGTTTAGTCAGGCCATATCACCACATTATCTGAATATGTCAGTAGTATTGGTGACATTGGTTTGGATTTTCTGATTTTTTTTTTAATAATGGGGTAGCTTTCACTCCTTTATTTTTTATTTTATTGCAGTTAAGAATTAGATGCCTGTCATTTAGCCAGCTGTGAAAGTGGGCGTGGTAATGTGCAGGTACAGTACCACCAGCTGCCATCGGTGCCTCTCCTCGGTCTCAGACACTGGGAGTCACTCCTGATGTCTCCCTAGACCTGATTCAAAATCCCTTTTTGCCTGAGAAGAGATTGATGTATCCCAGTGCTGTGTCATACCAACCATGCATAGAGAATTTTTTATTGATATGCCCTACCTGTTTCCCTGACCCCAATGCCCAACTTGTAGTGATAGCAGGTCATTACCCAATCTCAGTACCTGAAGTAGTGATGTAAGGCCATTATAACTGAGACAGTCTGTTGGTGCATTCCCCCAGCATTTTGCAAGCATGGGATGCATACATTGGTATCACCACCAGGGATGCCATTCTTGTTGATGACCCTTCCTGAGAACAGGCTAGGCAAGAAAATAATGCTGCTTTATTTACCCCCATCAGTTCATTTAACTGCTGGCATTGCTATTCGAACACAGGATGTCTGGGTGGCAGTTAGGGTGCTTCACTTTGTCCCATGCAACCAGCCTGTGACGTAATAAGTTTTACTACAACAACATAGATTTTACAATGCAACATAATTCCACAGGATAAAATAAATAGTGTGCAAATAATCAGACATTTCACTCCATCAACATGCCTGGCCAATCTTAGCTGGTAGCCTGATCTGCCTGGTTAATTCCAGCAATCATGATGTCAGAGTATCTGAGTTATATTTGTGAGTCTCAGCATCTGTCTCATTTACAGACACTTAGAAAAACAGTTCAACAGCACCAAATAGCAATATTGGCCTTCTCTGCAAAATTAGTATGGACTCTCTTCCAGGGTCATATAGTCTATCTTCAATGATGTAATACATGTTATAAATGGTCACTGAATCTTGCACTGGATCTTTGTTGGGGTCTCATATTTCCTCCCCATCCCAAACATATACAAATAGGTGAAATGCTGATCATCCATACTGCCTGTACTTGTGTGCACAATGTGAATGTACATGTATATTCTCTGATGAATTGGCATCCTATCCAGGACTGGTTTCATGCCTTATGCCTTTGTTTCCTCAGATATGCTTAACCTTCCATGTGACCCTAGACAGGATAAATACGTATCAGAAATGAATGAATGAGTGAATGAATGAATGAATGAATGAATGAATGAATGAATGAATGTATGCATGACATTGTGTAGCTGCTAAAGAATTGCATCTTTCCCTGGATCAAAAATAATGGGTTTGCCGAATATAATGTATGGAAGCCTATGATACATGTACAAACCTTTGTACCAGTCAACTGTCTTTGGAATTATTTTCTGGTCTGTGCTGTTGATATGCATTTGACAAGTCCACTTTCCTGAAGTATACTCTGCCAGCAAATTTAGAATCTATATGTTCTACATTTTCCACATTTGGAAGCTGGTATGTCCATGTATACATGAATGTCTGGTTAACCTGTAATAGCAAACTATCCAAATGTGTTTAATCTGCTTAGGTACCTGTGTATGATTTCATACGATGATATGCTCTTTCTATCATGATGTGAAGGTCTGACTTGCCTTCAAAAAATAATGTTTTAGGCCCAGACTTCATATTTATTTGAGCCTGATGGTTCTTAATAGGTATTGACCCTGGATTTAATGTAATTTTATAGAAAATCCACTTAGAATAATTACCCCATTGAAAAAAAAAAATCAAAATGAAAGTAATTTCCCCAAAAAAGTAAAAAAAAAAAAAAAAAAAAATTGTTTTTGCAGGGGACAACACCCTCATACCCCCCACCCACCCACATATCCCTCTTCCTAACATGTATTAATCTCATAGTTGTATAACCATAGAGAAAAGTAGACACTAGTAAGTAGGAAACTTTTTCCTGAGCTGTACTGGGAGTACTTTTCTGCGACAATAGCAATGGCCCACTAAATTTGGAAGTTAAGCACACATTAAGTAGAAATTTTAATGAAATACAACAAAAAGCAAACGTAACTGCGAAGCACTCCACAACCCGTTACCCGACTGAAACCAATCCCATAAAAAAAGACAAATTGAAAACCTACAGAAATTGGTTTAAATGGGAGTTAAATGTTCAGCATCACTAAGATTAGCTCTGAGAAAATGGACTTGCTAAAGCTACATGATCACCAACTGCTTTAAAATAACAGTTCATAGGTTCATATTGGTACTAGGCTATCGGCCCAGGGCCTATACAAGCCTAGCCATAACAATTTCCTGGCTATTTCTTCCCACAATGTTTACTTCCCTGAACCCCTGTCTAGCAGGGCGACTGACGTGATCCCCGGGATGAATTTCCTATCTCCCATCCAATCATCAAGGTACCTTTTGAAGAGGGCCAAGGAGGCGGTCTGCTTGACATGTATGGGCTGTCTATTCCATGGTATTGGGAGTCTCCCCAGAATAAGCAAGCAGTGGTCAACATCGCTAAATATTGTATGCTTATTTTTATTTATTTGTTTATTTTTTTATTTCCTTCCCACCTGATGTCTTACATATTTGTGGACTCCCACCAACTGTCACATCATACTTCTTAATTTTTTTCTACCCTGGAGCAGGTGCATGTCTGTTATACTTCAGGAAATTATATTTTTATTATGGCCTCACTCACAATCCTCCATCTGTGGTAAACAGCTTCCTTTTGAAATGCTTTCTTGTACTTACACCTAGGGTAAACATATGCTGCTGCTTCACCAAGTGTCTGACTGACTGATGTAGGACCCAGAATCTTCACCACAGGGTTACTGAACAGCTCAAGAAATTTCAACCCTCCCCTAAGAAAGGGGAGAATTATGCAAGCTCTGGGGCAAACTGGGATAAAGCCCTGACTATGCTGTAGGCAACCCAAGTTCAGATAGTGTCTTGGGTGCCTGTAGGAGCTGTCCAGGGAGGATGGGAACAAATGGCCACTGCCAGCTTGCTTATTCTGGGGAGAGGGCAGTGGCTGTGCCTCACCACAAGGGTAACACCTAGGACCACTAGGGGTTCATCCAGTTCAGCTCCTAGCTGAACAAACTTGTGTTACCATAGTGTGAATACACTACGTATATGATGGGAAAGAAGCATGCAGAGGTAAGCTTCCCCTTAAGAGGTAGCAATTGCAGGCTCACTTTAGCTGCTGGGGGGGCTCCCAATGAGGGAGGGTGGGCTGATCCCCAGGATGAATAATCTGACCATCTCCAGTCCCTGCTGCCTGACTATTACCAGGGAAGGTAATGGAGGGTTTGTGGGGGTCCCTGCACAGGAAAAAATGGGCCATCGGGCTCTCATTTTGCCTAGGAATACCTAGCTTCTGAAATGAATGGGTCAGCTGAGCAAAGTTAGAGGAGCCATCAGGCAATATCCAGGGTGAGTCAAGAAAAAAAAAAAAGATTTACTCTCATAGCAGAATCTCTGGCATTCAGACCACCCCAGTTTCACTTATATCATAGACAAGAACTCTCTGTCTCTGTGACATCAACTCAGCAACATGTATACTGCATTGACACAGCCTGTTTGCCACACTAAGGATATATTGCCCAGTCTAGCTTAATTATTTGCAGTCAGTTTCACTGTAGATATGTCAGTTTGTGATTCGGGCTACAATAAAAGGTAAACCGCATGCTGCTCTTAATATTTTCCCTACATCTAATCTGTCACAAGGCTGGAATATTTTGAATAGGCTGCTTTTGCCATTCACTTACTGCATATATCACAAATATGTTGAACAGTACTATGGCCTACAACAATACAATATTGTTTGCTTACATTTTTATTTCAGATTGTATGAGGTCATCTGGTGGGTCTATACTAGACCACTGAAAATTCAGTGAACGGCATTTTCGGTGCACATATATCGAACATGATGTTTGTCGAACTGTTCATACTGAGATTGTGGTACAGTGAAGATCAGCAAATTTGCCCCCTTTTCTTACTATAGTGTGATCTCGGAGTTGGTATATATAATTAGTTGGGGGGGGGGGCACAGCTCCCCACAAGAGCGGAGTTTGATGAATGGCATTTCTGATGACGTTATTCGTTGAAGTGGGTTTTCTCTGATTTAATATAGACCCCATCTAGCAGTATAAAATCCTATGTAAAGCAGGAAAGGTGCATGCTTTATTGGCACCTTTCCTGCCTTGCACACTGCTTCTTTCTTTTGAACTTACAACTCAAGAGTATAACTTACTGTGAAGTCTAGTGAACTTACATTCAGTTTGTAATATTAGGTGGTGCAGGGCATGTGGTTCTCAGGTTTAAGGGAGGATCTGGAGCTTTGTCTCTGCAAAAAATTCTCACTGGGTTGCTACTTCAGCCTACCAGGTCTGACAAAATTGGTTCCAAGCACTGTACTAATGATGAAGTCAGTCAGAGTCAGTGCAACATGCTTTACTTTTCTACCATTGCACATTCTTCCTCACACACAAAGATAGGTCCCAAAAGATGACAATAACAGAGAATAAAGAAAAAATCCATCTATGATCTTCCAGTGTCCTGTGACTGTTGTCATCACCTGTAATCCAAACAGTTGTTAGAGTGCAAATATGGGCTCTGCTTTATGAGGTACAAGCAAAAAATTAAAAAAAGAAAAGGCAAAAATACGAGGGAATTTGTCCAGGAGGTAATGAGTGGGTTAAAGACTAGAAGAATATTCTAGAAAATGAAATATTCTGACACCTCACAAAAAATGAAGTATTATCAGATTCTTGTTTTTTTAACAGCTTCTTTAAAGAAAATTTATAGGTGTTAATAAAATGTATAACTCTTAGTATTTTCAATTTCACCTGAGCCGTCAGTAGATGTCTTTTAACATCTGATTTTCTTTTCCTTTTCAGCAAATGCACCAGAGCCATTTGCAGTCCAGGCTGAGATCACCATGAATACCAATTTCTTTGGGACACTGCAGGCCTCTAAGATACTCCTGCCAATCCTAAAGCCAGAAAGCCGGGTTGTCAATATCTCAAGTATATTCAGCAAAGACTATATGAGCCACTGCAGCCCTGAACTGCAAGCTAAATTCCACAGCAAGACCATTACAGAGGAAGAGCTGGTGTCATTAATGAGTAGCTACTTAGAGGCTGCAAAGGTTGGAGACCATGTAGCTAAAGGGTGGCCCAACATGTCTTATGCAGTATCCAAAATAGGAGTGACAGTAATGACCCAAATCCATGCTAGGCAGATTTCTGCAGAGAGGCCAGCTGATAACATTCTTGTCAACTGTTGTTGCCCTGGTTATGTCCGCACTTCCTTGACTGGGCCTAATGCCCCCAAGAGTCCTGAAGAAGGAGCTGAAACACCACTTTTTCTAGCTTTATTGCCAGCAAGCTCTCAGGGCCCACATGGAGAATTTATGTCTGAGAAAAAGCTGGTAGAATGGTAAACAGAGAATAAACATATCCTAAAAATTATGTTTCTGCTTGTTTGTCTGTGTTCTTCAATAAACATTTTTTAAGGTTCTGTTTAATGTATTATTTTAGTCTTACCATAAATAAAATTTTTAAACAGTCAAGCAGCTTATTATTATCATCAATGGAATGACCGGTAATTAAATACATACAATAAATTCCTAGGAAAAATGAAAAAACTGTGCATTTTGGTCTTATTCATTACAGATTATATGAGAGCTCACCTGGCAGTATGATTTCCCTCATAAATCAGGAAAGTGAAAGTTCCATAGCAGGTACATAGAGCACCCAGTCAAATAGACTCTGGAAAATGCAAAATAAAAAAAAATGTGCACAAATGCATTTACACTCCCCTTTATCAAGTCATCATGTTTTCTCTTAAGAATGTCTAATGACTGCAGTCACTTTAAGGCAGGGCTTAATAGTAATGTGAACATGCAGTACATCCCATGATACTTTCCAGTTCGTCGGTATTTTAAATGTTTCACCTGTTGGATGTAATATTTGCTTTTGTTTCCTTAGTGTTCATATGGGTATAGCACAAATAATCAAGTCCTGTGATGCTACAAGCCCAGTCCACTGAACAGGACTCAAAATTACTGAAATATTTACACTCCCATCCAGTGGTACTGCATTAATAAAATCATACCCATAGTCATACAACCCTGGACTAGTTAAAATGCTATAGTTTTGTGCCTCGTCCACTAGTTCTAGCTTGTTATATTGAGTCTCAAAGACATATGTGTGTGTATGTGTGTGTGTGTGTGTGTGTGTCTGTGTGTGTGTGTGTGTCTGTGTGTGTGTGTGTGTGTGTGTGTGTGTGTGTGTGTATATATATATATATATATATATATATATATATATATACATATACATATGTATAGGGTCTATATTATATCCTTGAATGCTTAAAAAAGCAAACGCTGATTGATCGACCTAATTTAAGCAAAAGCTTACAATCTCGAACTGTCAGATCACCGATTTTTTTCCCTGGGAAAAAAATCGCTGATCCAAAACACATGCACACAACACAAGCACACCAAACAAACAGAAATCCACACACATACACCTAAAATCTGATACCTAACCCTACACTAAACTATGCCACACCACTAACTACCCACTTACCTTAACCCAAACCCTAACCCTAAGGTCCATCACTATCACACACTCACCTCACCCGCTCCCTAACCCTAACTCACTTAAATCCGCCCTAACACTCATGTCCACTCAATCGCACACACACCTACCCCGAGCCCTAACCCTAACTCACCTAAATCATCCTAACACTCACATCTACACAATTGCACACTTACCTGAATCCGACCGGTAACTATCCGCCATAACACTGAAAATACCGAAGCAACAGAAACGGACAACCGAATTCTTTCCCTAGGAAAAAATTAGAGTTTCTGCTGCTTCGATATTTTGCAGTTTCGCGAAAATAAGTTCAATCAGCGTTCGCTTTTTTAAGTGTTCGAGGATATAATATAGACCCCATATATATATATATATATATATATATATATATATATATATATATATATATATAATCTTCTTCTTCTTCTTCTTTCGGCTGCTCCCGTAAGGGGTCGCCACAACAGATCAGCTGTTTCCATTTCTTCCTGTCCTCTGCATCTTGCTCTGTCACACCAACCACATGCATGTCCTCTCTCACCACATCCATAAACCTTATCTTAGGCCTTCCTCTTTTCCTGTTACCTGGCAGCTTCATCCTTAGCATCTTTTTCCCAATATACTCTGCATCCCTCCTCAGCACATGTCCAAACCAGCGTAATCTTGCCTCTCTGGCTTTGTCTCCAAACCTTCCAACCTGGGCTGACCCTCTAATATACTTATTCCTAATCCTGTCTCCACCCACTCCATCCTGCCTGTACTCTCTTCTTCACCTCTCTTCCACACTCACCATTACTCTGAACTGTTGATCCCAAGTACTTAAACTCATTCACCTTCGCCACCTCTACTCCCTGCATCCTCACCATTCCTCTATCCTCCCTTTCATTCACACACATATATTCTGTCTTAGTCCTGCTGACCTTCATTCCTCTCCTTTCTAGAGCATATATCCACCTCTCCAGGGTCTCCTCCACCTGTTCCCTACTCTCACTACAGATCACAATGTCATCTGTAAACATCATAGTCCATGGGGACTCCTGTCTGATCTCGTCTGTCAACATATATATATATATATATATATATATATATATATATATATATATATATATATATATATATATCCCATTCAAGGATGTGGTCTGAGTAATTGAGTTCTACTTCATCAAGATCTATTACTACAAGACTGAGCCAGTGATCTGGGCTTGAAACTGTTGAAACACCTTGCGTGAGGGCAAGGTTCCACACAGCCATGTAGGAGGTTTTGCCTCTTACACCCCATACTCAATATAACCAACTTTGGGGCTGCACATATTTGATGTAAGTTAAAATCTTGCAGTTATGAGCTTGTAGACAGATTCATAGTACTTGGGTCTCAATGAAACAGGACCTAGAAAATAAATGCCACAGAGAGATAGCCTGTTTGTGTATTTCTGGATAAATCTGGTGCAATGTCTAATAGTTCTACAGAGTAAATTGGTTATGTATTTAAAACAAGGAATAAGCAATGTGACTAATTCCATCTTTGCTCAGTTGATTTAGGAGGTACACATAACAAACAGTTAATTGAAACAATGCAGAATATTCAGTGTAATACAAAAAACACTCAAGAATTACAAAAATAAATCAATGGCACTAGAACAATAATGCTTGGCAAATGAAGGAGAACAGATATACAATTTGCTGAGCAATGACAAGGACAAACATGAGCATTTCAAAACAGAAATTAACTACATACTCCTCCAGGAACAAATATTTTCCTGATTACTAAAGTATAATGTTGAATGCAATCATGAAAGAATGGATATAAACAAACAGAAATTTATAACATGAATGTGGGTTACTTTCATGTTCAAGTTCACCACTGTAGTAATGTCAGTGGTTATGCGATTAAAGTAGAAGCATTATGTATTCTCATCTATGCAAAGGAGCACACGGATATGAGTTCCATCCCCCAACTAGCCACTTGGGTTCATATTCCTGTACTGACACCGCAGTGATTCAAAAAGTGAGTGAAGCACTCTTAAGGTGGCCACATTCAGGTCCATCTGCCTGTGTACAGTTTAGCTCAGCTAACTATAAAGAACTTATGCCACTACAGGTAAAGAACAGTGGTGTTTGCCCAGTGCCCGTCACATTGTTCACTATCGGTATCAATACTACCTCAGCTCTCACCTGTAAAGGCTCTGTGGTGGTCTGGCTAGTCAATAACATTAAACAAGCAAATAAACAAATGCATACATGACCTATCCTTTCAAAAATTAATAGATTAATGAATAACTGACATGTGAACACAACTAAGAAAAGCTCAGAAACAGCTTTACTACTGGCAACTATTGTCTGTAAAGATACTTGGCAACAGAGATGGCTTTGAAGATTTGGAAGTGTCTAGCAGGATTAATGGAGATGGGTAAGGTCCCCCATTATGATTATGGAGTATAGGAATGGGGCACATAACATTATTAAAATCAAAGATATTCACTTCTTGTACGACCTTCACCCGAAACACTATCTCTGATGCACATACTCATAATCTGAAATTATTTTTCAGTACGACCAGAAAAATACCTAAATTTCAAAGAAGCAACAGTCATGCTAGTCATTTTTTTCAGACTCTGACATTCACTGCTACTCTTCATTCAGTACAAATTATAGAAAGGGCTGCACAATCTTTTGCTATTTTACAGTTAACAGATTAAAATTCATACTGCTTCTTTGATACAAAGAGATGGAGCCCTGACTGGGGTGCCAATGGCCCAGTATCACATAGTAGCCCTAGGGCTGGTAGGAGTCAGCCAGGAGACATGGTATTGGGTGGATGATTCCATATAATTTGCCTCTTTGATACAAAGAGATGGAGCCCTGACTGTGGTGCCAATGGCCTAGGAGTCATCCAGAAGACATGGGATTGGGTGGATGATTCCATATCATCTGCCTCAGGAGGAGTATGTTATAAGAGCCCTGCTAGAGGTGCACTTCCTGGAGGAAACCATTTGGCCAGGCTTCCCATTAACACTGGCTATGGCTAGACTCAAGTCACACCAGGTAGTATGGATGAAATGGAAACATGCATGTAGCTTGCATAAAGACCTTGTAGTACATGGAGTGCACTACAAGGTCTTTTCAAGCTACATGTACTACAAGGTCTTTATGTAAGCTACATGCATAAAGACCTTGTAGTACAAAAGTAGTGCACTGATTATGTTTTGAAACTGACAGAAAATATAAGCTTTTTTATGTACCCTTCAGACTTGATTGGATTTAGGCTTATTCTGTAAGCACATACAACATGTACTACAGAACAGTCATAGGTTCATAGGTTCATAGGTTCATACTAGGCTATCTGCCCTGGGGCAATTATAAGCCTAGCCCGATTCTGTATGGCTTACGCCACCCCTTGATTTGAGTATACTGTGCCCTTTTTAAGGTTTAGTTTACTGTGCCTCTGTCTAATAGTGACACAGGAGTAATCCCTGGGACAAACTTACGATCCCCCATCCACCTATCGAGATTCTTCTTGAAGAGATTCAGTGAGGTGCTCTGCCTCACATGAACTGGAATTCTATTCCAGAGTGAAGGGAGCCTCTGGTTTATGAACCTGTCCCTCCAGCAAGTTCTGTTTATTTCTGTGCTGAGGTTCAAGTCCCTCGAGCGTGTGGCTCTAAAGGAATTAGATTTACTTAGAAAAATTAGTCATTAGAAACACTTGACAGCTTTGAAAGCTGTAACTCACTTTATGCTGCAACAGGAAAAATATGACACAGTGAAGTATCTTAGAACTCCTGAAGCTGTTGGTTGATCAGTTATACTTTTTTTTGGTCAGTGTCTTTGCAGAAGTGCAAGGTGTGCTACAACTTTCAAAGCTGTAAAACAGTTTGTGTGCCTACACTTTTTCCCTTTATAAATGTGGCATATCAAAGCAGCTAAAGCTCCATATAGTTCAAAGAAATGTGATCTACTTTCTCTGATTATAACCAATATTAACGTGGTCTAGAAATTAATGTCAAGATATACCTCTGGAGCTCCCCTTTCCTCTACTCTCAAGGTGAATTTCTAGGCATGTGTTCCACAAACACACAGTAAATTGGTTATGAACAGAAACCCTGTATATTAATGGCCAGTGCACATTGTGGCCCAGTTTAATGAAGACAGAGGGACTTTTAGGTGCACACTGAATAAAAACAGGACAATAGGCAGAAAGGGCCCAACTCTAATCTCTCACTAACAGATGGGAACAGAGGGTGCTGGAGTACCTAAATTGTTAGGCTAACAGAGGAGAAAAAAGACAAGGCAAACTGCTGTAGTCATGTAGGATAGGATTCAGTTGAGCATAGAAGTGTCTATGTCTGACAGCCTATTTAGGCAGCTTTCATCTGGAGATTGATATCAAGTGCCTTACATGCCAGTCTCTAGAAGAAAATGCCAAAGAAATGCCATTGCAGTAACTCTTCACATCAAATCATGGGTCTGCCTTCTAACTTAAGATTGAGAAGTGCTGTAATGACATAGCATGCTCTTGTACTTGATAAGGATCACAGAGTTTGTAAGAAATTAATAAATATTGGTGGCACTGTACTAGAACACTAAGCTGTAAAACTGTGCACCTAGTGAAATCTCCATTGATTTCAGTCCTGGTTTTGTTGCATACCATAAATAGTACACATATGAATACCTCTCAAATGTCCAGATTTTCACAGAATATCCAGATTTTTACCAAGCGTTTTTGGTCTGTTCTTCATAAAATTTTGGTTTTCTGGCAAATCACTGGCAAATCTTTGTTGACTGAAGTTAGAAAATAATGACAGGCATTTGAGTTTCAAATATCATACACTTCAGAAAATTCATGCTAATGCAAAACCTGTCATTCTATCACCTTCCAAAGTTTGTAAGAACAATATTTAAACATTGTCCATACTTTTGGGTCTTTGCTTCCTTAGTATTTATGGCTTTGTCCAGATCTCTAGCTCTAAGAGGTTGAGAGGTATGCTTATCATTCCCAGGCACCACCTCCATTATCACCACCACCACCACCACCACCACCACCACTGCCACAAAAAGTGATTATATCACCACGTGCACAGAACACATCACACCACCTTTTTAGTGACCTGACTATGTTATGCAGAATTTTTTAGGAGATTCAAGATGAATTAACTACTTTTGCTGATCTGACTGGTGCACTATCAATTTGTTGTTGGCTTGTTGAATGGTTATACGTTTGTTAAAGTGATTTGCCTTTTCTGGACCATCTTGGGGTAGATGACAGATGTCTGACTGTAATCTGCATTATTATTATAAGCAATTTAAAGTAAATAAATAAGTAATGCCTTAGTTTGGTGAAAGGAAAGGGGAGATATGCAGGTAGTGTTGCAGTGCACAGGGCTAGTTGAGAGTAGGCATGGGCAAAAGCAGATGAATTATAGTGTGTCAGACCATTTATTACATTTAATTCAGTTTTCAGTTATAAAATGCAAATATTCTAAATTACTCAAACGTTTTTATCAAAATTTATAATTTGGAAAAAATTTCAAAATGTTTGTCCTCTAGACTTTAAGCATAAGTATGTTTTTTCTCTAGCTTGGTGATAAAGCAACTTCACTTTCTCTTTGTGTATGGCAGTCAGGAAAATGATATGTATATGAATTAAGACTGAGACTAAATGCTTACTGCAGGTTAGCTTTAGTTGTTTATGTTGCTGGTGTTGTTGCTGCAGGTGGTGTTGATGTCTGAATTCAAAAAGTTAAAGTAGGGTAGGGCTGAGGTTGGGCCTGCCTGCAGACCAGATGTCACATGCATTAGTGTGTTTGGGGTTTGGCCTGCCTGCAGACTAGGTGTCACATGCAATGGTATGTTTGGGGTTTGGCCTGCCTGCAGACCAGTTGTCACATGAATTAGTGTGTTTGGGGTTGGGCTGCCTGCAGACCAGGTGTCACATGCATTAGTGTGTTTGGGGTTTGGCCTGCATGCAGACCAGGTGTCACATGCATTAGTGTCTTTGGCTATTGTTTGCTGCTGCTGCTGATGGGAGAACAGCAGCTGAGAGCATGAACTTGTATTGCACTGTATCTACAGGTAGATAGATGAGGTAGATATTGCTAGCTTTAGATCCTGCTATTTTAAAAAAAATAGACAGTATACTAAGGGCATAACCTGCTGATGTAGGATGTACTCTGGTGATAAGGTATTGCAGTATCCCATCCTCATATAACATTACTGCTGAATATGACAACTGCCCACACAGCAGCATGAAGTCTGAGATACCTTTAGTGCCACTGGAGCAAAGATTAGTAGCAGAATTATATGTCTTTCTACAAACAATGCAGAGAGAGAGAGACCAACGTTCTTCAAAACATCTGTGTTTCATACTCCAAAATCACAAACTGACTAAATGATGGATGAAATGAACTATCACAAACCAGATGCTAAGCCACTTTGTGAATGACTGTGGCAATCATACATGGATATTCTAGTTCCATTGGCACCCACTAGCCTTTTTGGGCACTCAACTTTTAGGATGTTTACTTACCACAGTGAGATAACAAACTATTCAGTGATTATCTGCCCATGCAAGTTTATTCACACCTCACAATTCTGTGCATTGTGTTATTATTATTACCTTCTCAGAGTACGCTGAAGGTCAAATATATGTGCACTTACCTCAGTAGACTAGCAATCAAATCAGTGATTATCTGTTCATACAAGTTTATTCATACCTTAGAATTCTGTGCATATTTTATTACCATCTTATCAGAGAATGCTGTAGTTCAAATATATGTGCAGTTATCACAGCAGAATAGCAAACCATTAAGTGAGTATCTGCTCAGGCACATTCAGACACACTTCACAATTCCATGTATGGTATTGTTACCTTTTTAACACTGTTACTAAGTTATCACTTAACTCAAAGGCAAACATCCCTTAATAAAAATTAAACAAGCAATATTAACATGCTTACAGTTACATATATTATACATCACAGATGTTCTTTTTTGATAACTATCATCAGTCCAACATTATATAAATTGTTCAGTTCCTGCCTTCCCTTAAACATCATTCCTCCTCCTAAACATTAGTCTGCATGTATCACTCCCAAAATTTCCATTTATGTCTATGTAATTTACTCCTCCCTTTTTCAAAAGATCCTACTTCCAGTTCTTTTATCCCTATTACAATATTCAGTACATCAAATACAGTTACTTTGATTCCCATTGTCGAGTAAATGCTTTTTTTTTTTGGGGGTTGCAGCCACCAAAATTAAACTTAACAAGGACTTGCTATGTCTAGGCAATTCAGATCCTGTGTCCTGGCTCAAAAGAATCATTTCCATAGTTACACCAATTTGCTCACCCTATATTTCTGACAGAGTACTCTTCTGGGAGTTTTTACAGTCTGCCACCTCATTATACTCCCATAACATATGTTCCCAGTTATTTCTTTCTTCCCCATCACACTTCCAATATTTGCCGTCTACCTGGGGGAAACATCTTTGGAATCTGCTTGGGGTATAATAATTCCTGTGCAAACACTTCCAAGCAAAAATGGTAAACCTTCAAGATTTTGTTACATACTTGGGACCCATACATATGTCTTCTCATTGTTCCATTGTAAATGGCTTATTCAACCTCTCTTCTCAAACTTTTCAAACCTCTTATAATTGATTCTTATAGTTATCATGCAAATACCTCTGAACTGTACAGATTTTCACAGAACGTCCAGATTTTTGGCTCATATTTTTGGCCTATATCTCATAAAATTTGCGGTTTTCTGGCAAATCACTAGGATGATCTGAGGATTGAAGTGATTAAATAATTACATATATTTGAATTTCAGACTTCAAATCCTTCAGAAAAATGTATGTTAAAACAAACTCTGTTATTCTAGCAATTTCTAAGTTTATAAGAGCAATATTTAAAATATGTCCCTATTTTTGGGCTTTTGTCGCCCCCTCCCCCCATTTTGTTGGGCTTTGCCCAGATTTCTTGCACTAAGAGGTTGAGAGGTATGCTTGCAATATTTTATATGCTCTACTAATTGTCCCTTTTTTAACAGCAGCTTCTGTTCTAGATTCAACTAAAACTCTACCAGAGTAGATCTTTCATTTAGGATTTCTCTTTGCCTATACTTTGATATCAATCTCTATTAGGTAAGGCAACCTCAAGCCTACATCCAAATGTCTTCTTGGCCTCATCCCATTCTATTATCTTTCCCTCTCTAGTTATTTGCTTTCCAATACCTTGATTCTTTTGCTAGTTTTCTCCAGTGAATTACAGTTCCTTATCACCCATTCTCTTTACCCTCTTGCAGTCATCCCTATCAGCAAAATCTCCTTTCTCCATTCTTGTTTTGGCTTACTTCTTAGAATGTTTTCTGCTACTTTATGAATATGATATTCTGATGGTTGTTGTTATTCTCCTTAAGGATCTTCATCCAAAATCTCACTCTCTCCTTATTTTGTGAATTCCCCCACTTCATCATCACCACCCCTTTCTGCTTTGAATTATAATTTTCTGCTTGTGCTATGTATATGAGTTTAATTGTGTGGTTCTAAAATATCCCTTCAAATCAGATAATCCAAAATCATCTTGTTCTATAAGGATCAGCTTATCCCACTTAATCTTTGCCCTCTTCCCCTTCTAGACAAATTCCTTCAACTCTTTATAAATTGTTGTCCACAACTTCCCTGGCTGATAAAAATGTGCTTGACCTGTAAGTAAAGGAGCAAAAAGCATTTTCACTGCTTTATCTCATCTCCTTCTATTTTAACTGTTAACTGTTGAGCCTCATCTACCACTAACCTTGGCATACTTAAATCTTCCATAAATATTTCCATTTGTGATCCTTCTTGATTTTCATATATCAATGTTTCAAAAATATCTCTAATACCTCTACAATATATCTGGTTATTTTTCTTGTTATGGGATCCCTAAGTCTGGCGACAATCCTTTCCACTTTCTGTTGTCCAAGTTGTTGTGCTAAAAGTTTTTGTGTTCTGGAGTTATTATCAAAAACAGTTGCTTGCTTAACAGCAATCTTTCTAAACTCATGCATATTATCCAGATATTCCTTTACATTCTCTGTAGCACACTGTAGTTGCAGCTCTTCATGTTCTGTGAGATTCCTCTTATTCTGCTATATTTTAACCTTTACAGCCCCTCTAAATAATTCTTATCACTTCTTAATCATATATCTTTTTCTTTTTTTCTCTCCTATTTTTAAACTCCATTTTCATTTTATCCCACTCACTAGCTATATATTCTGAAGGAATTTATGTCTTTCTAATAACTCTTGAATAATTTCCTACTACTGATTCCTTAAATTCCTCTCTTTTGAACAGGTAAGTGGGAAAGCGCCAGTGTCTCATTTTTTTACTTTATTACCCTGCATTTTTATCATAGCTGTTATTGGTGAATGATCTGAAAGAGTTATTGGCTGTGTGTTGAAACATTCTATCAAATGCACATGTTCCTTACCTTTTTCTCCATACCTGTAAGGCCATTTACATTCCAAAATAATATGGATAGCATACCCATTATGATGAGATGTTATTGCTCCATGTATTATACATAACAGCTTTTTTGAATGTGTATTTCCAACTTTTGTGTCACATGCAACACTAATATTTGGCAGGTTGATCTTTTATACAATTGACTCATTTATTCAGAGCTTCCCTGTGCTTGGCTTGGACACCTGTGATTACAAGACATTGGAATGCATGTAAAACCATACGTAGACCTACAAAGCTGATTCTGCACTTGCTCTAACTATCTCAGTGGTATTTAATAGTTCTGTGCTGCATATATTGATTTTGTTGAATTCATCACTGTTTTTCAGCCTTCAGTTGTTAAAGAAATACCATTTGTTTGTTACTGTACTGCTCTTAGGTCGTTTTAACAGTATTCTGATATTTCCTAACCACTTTTGTTACTGCAAAAGCTGTTTGAAGTTTGTCATAATTCTCCTGAATCTGTCAACATATTTCCAAGTTTTGCAAAGTTTTTTCTGTGTTTGTAGAAGTGTTCCTGTGTTTGTGCACATTTTTCTGTATTTAGGAACATTTCTCATGATTTGTGAAATTATTTCCAATGATTCTAGATACTGCAGTAGTTCTGCCTTTTGTTGTAAGGCATTTGTTACTGCATTTGAGCTCAAAACCAGTTTGTTTTACATTAAGAATGCTTTATTTTGTATTCTGGTGGGAGCAGAGGGCTGATTCAACCCATCCAAGTTATGAACCCTTATTGTATGCTTATCTGATTGGCCTGAGAGCTTAACTGTGTTAAAGTCTTTCGTCTGCTGGTATAAAAGCCTTACATTTTTGTGAGACTGTGCTCATTTATTCAGAGCTTCCCTGTGTCTAGCTTGGACACCTGTGACTACAAGACCACGGATTACATTTAAAATATTCTGTGAACCTACAAAGCTGATGTAAGCATTTTTTTTGCACTTTTTCTATCTCAATGATATTTAATAGTTCTGTGCTACATTTATTGATTTAGTTAAATTTATCATTGTTTTTCTGTCTGCACTTGTTAAAGAAACACTGTCTGTTTGTTACTGTATTTTAACAGCATTCTGATATTTCCTAACCTTTTGTGATACTGCAAAAGCTTTTCTGATTTGCCAAAATATTTCTAAGTTTTGCAAAGTTTTTCTGTGTTTGTATATGTTTCCTACATTACACACATTTGTCTGTATTTGGGAACATTTCTCACAGTTTGTTTACTTATTTCCAAGGATTCCTGATACTTCAGGAGTTCTGCATTTTGTTTTAAAGCATTTGTGATTGCACTTGAGCTCAAACCCAGTTTGTTTTACATTAAGAGGGTGTTATTCTGCACTCTGATAAGAGAAGAGGGGTGATTCAACCCAACTGAGTTGGGAACTGCTGGTGGAAGGCTTATTGCGTGTTTATCTAACTGGCCGGAGGGCTTAACTGTGTAAAAGTCTTTCATCTTGCTAGTATAAAAGCCTAATACCATACTTATGAGTGACTTCAGCTACCCCTTATATGACCCATAATTCGCTTATTAAGAGGTGTTTGTACTTCATCAATGCAAACATCCTGGAGCAACAAGTTAGCTCCACATCTAGAGGTACAAATATCCTAGACCTAGTACTCATGGACATAAGGGTTACTGCTCCCTCCCATTTGTTAACTCCTCCCTGGTAAGATCTGACCACAAAATGATCTCCTTAGTTTTAATAACCTAGAACCCTCATCAAACTCCAAACATATTAAAACATTGGCTAAGGCTAACTACCTCACACTAAGTGACAGCTTATTAAATTTCCAAGCCCCTCTGAACCCAGATGACACTGAAGCCTATTCTGTACAACCACATTCATAGCTGCATAGAAGAGTCCGTACCTGTCCAAGTCAAACTTATGATTACTGGTAAAAATAAACCACCCTGGCAGAACCCTAGCATAAATAAGCTATTCAAAAAAAGGAAAAAAAATCCTCTCTAAAGCCAAAAAGGAACAGACAAAACAGTGCAAAAAGATACTCAAAAGTCTAAAATGCAATTCAGGGAGCTAGCCAAATCTGTCAAAGCAAACTACAAGGTGAAGATAGCCTCTCTGGTGAAAGGTATTCATAAGTTTTTTTAATTATGTTTGTAACCACAGGGGAAACACTCAGCAATGTGCCAAGTTAATCATGAATGGCAACACTTACACCCAGCCTGAAACTATAGCAAACCTGCTGGCCGATGGGTTCAGTTCCATCTTCTCCCACCCATCACCTCCTACCACACCCAAAGAAATACCTGCAACCATCCCTCTATGGTCATTATGAGGGAACAGGTCCTTACTACCCTCACTAAAGCCAAACATATAGCCTCCATAGGTCCTGACAACATTTCACTGTGCTTCTTAAATAGATTAAAAAAGAATCAATCAGGGTCACTAGCTTCTAGACAGGCTTTGTCCCAGAGGAATGGAGGACTGCAACAATTGTCCCTCTGCACAAGGGGGGCCAGCAACTGATCCAGGGAACTACAGACCCATAAGTTTGACCAGTCTTATCTGTAAGGCCATGGAGAGAATTATCATGGACCTGATCAATAACAACATAGGAAATCTCCAAACACTGGGCCAGACTCAATTTAGCTTTGTAAAAGGGAGGCATTGTCTACTCAATCTAGCAGACTTCTTCAAGAAATTTACCATGGTCATGAATGGGGGTAAAACAGTACACACCTTTTATCTAGACCTGGCCAAAGATTTTGACACAGTCCCCCATTTGCTGTCATAGATAAACTTACTGAGTTAGGCATAAACCCTTACATCACCAGATGGATAGAAAACTGGCTCACTGACATGACACATGTTCTCTGGATAGGTGAATCCCCTTCCAATAAGAAATTTGTTGCTAGCAGTGTCCCACAGGGATCACCAAGTTCACTGATGGGAGCAATCATTAAATTCCCAAATGATGCTGACATCCCACAAATATGCCTAAAAATGGCAAACAACTGGTGCCAAAAGACTAAATGCTAAAAAATGCATAGTCATACCCTTTAGTAAATCAGATATGCCTGCAAATTATAATATTGATTTCACACCCCTAAATGTAGACCCGGTGGTGAGGGACCTAGGAACATAGATAAATAGTAACCTAAACTTTGACTACCAGGTAGCTGCGGTAGTGAGAAAATCCGTCTGTGTGGCACAACCTATAAATAAAGGCATGGCATAAAGATTAAAGGAATTCAAAGTACCATTGTACTCAGCCCTCATAGGCCCATAATTGAGAACAATGTTCCCTTCTGCATATACCTGACCTGCTGGCCGATGGGCTTAGTTACCCAATTGGAGTGTCCCTGGAGGTTTGTCACTAAAAAATACAAATCATAAGACATTTGTCTTATGCAGACCAACCAAAGGCCCTAATCCTTTACTCTGTCTCATATTGTTTATTGAGAATTTTCAATAACCCCCCCCCATTAATATTCCAAATGTGTATGCCAGTTGTCCAGTGTGCCCATTGTAAATCCCACAATATACCAACGGAAAAAGGTCCGGTCGCCCGGACTTTTTCCGTTGGTATAAAGTGCTCAAAACCATCTTTTATTAACAAATAAAAGAAAAGAAAAAAAAAAACGGAGCAATGGAGACTTTCTTTTCTCTGTTGCTTCCATTTCAAAGCATTGATGTACTCAAGTCCCATACGCATGCTCAGTACATCAAAACAAGGAAGCAGTATACCACAACCAGAAGAAGAAGAACAGTAATGCGCCATTATACAAAGACATTATTTAAGAAATGTAAGTATTTTTTTCTTAAATAATGTCATTGTATAATAGCGATAACCGACTCCATGGTTGTGGTATATTGAAATTTACCCATGTTTGGATTTATTTAATCACTCGGACTTCGTCCTCCTGATTAAACCACACCAACCGTGGGCAAATCTTCAATATACCATACCACGTTGTCGGTTATTGCTTTAGTGACCTATGTCTGACCTACAAGGCATTCTCTGATCCAGCCCTGATAAAAATGTTGCATGTTTGCAAGAATAATTATATGAGGATTGTGTGTTCAATGGACCTGAACCTTATTTATGACTCTAACAAAACTTGCTGGAGAGACAGATTCTTATCCCAAAGCCTACCTCATCTATGGAATCAACTTCCCGTCTTTGCCAGTCCCTCACTCTTCAAAAAGAATTTGGATAAATGGATGGAGAACCATAAATTCACTCCCTGGGTTCTGCCCATGTCCCTTACGGACAGAGGCAGTCTATAAAATGACACAGGGCTCCAACACTCAAAGACCTACTACCCTGATAATACCTCTTCCATTATCTGGGTAATTAAGATATAACATTGTCATATTCTGAATATTATTGGCTAGGCTTGTAAAGGCTCTTGTACTATTGCCTAGTAATCAAATATGAACCTATCCATCTCCATTTCAATCTATGTCACATTTTTCAACACTTATTGTTTTAATAAAAATTCTTAAACAAAAAAAGTAAATACATTTTTAGTACATCTTTAAACAATGAGGTTTAACCATCCTGTTAGGAATGATTGCCCCAAATCAACAGCTACATCCACAGGCATTACCTAATTTAAAATTGAGGTTACCCATGCTAAAGCACATGTTCAGCCTGTGCTCCCACTTTCATGATTGCTGTCTTTGTTTCCTTCTTTCTATTACTCTCCCAGATGTGAAAAAAAACAGCTTCTATGCTTTCAGAAAATATGACATTTTAGCCTTAAAAATATACACTGCTATATTAGAATAAAACTAAATTATACACTGCTCTATTAAATGCATTGATGTATTAAGGCTGCTAGGGAAGCTACTATCTCTTATAAACTTCCAATTATTTCAAACTTTACTTTTTTACAGAACTGCTTGGCCTTGTATTTTTACATTTTGCATTTCCATAAATAAAGATTGATCAGAACTCTCAAGATTGATTGCTTGCACCTGCAGACAGCTCATTTCCATGGAAACATAAGAACAGACTATAAAACTGTCTCCAGCTGCAGACTTATTAACCCACTGAACATTTGCAAGTGAAAAAAAAACAAGCTAATATCAGGCAGGAGAGTAGCATTAAATAAAGAGAGATGGTAAGAGTTGACACAGCACATGACCCTATGTAGAAAATGAGAAAAAAGCGTATGATGATGATGATGATGATATAATTGCATATACAATAAACTTAGCAAATCTCTTGGCAGTCATCATTTTGTCTTATTTTTAAGCCTACTTGCTTAGAGAAAACACTCATTTTGGGATTAAGCCCAGGGCATCAATACAGACATTTATGTGTATTAGTTAACTTGCATGGCTATATCTGCGTACAATAAATAGGGGGGGGGGTTCACAAAAAAGATGCACATTTTTTGCTTCTGAAAACAGTTCTCTCACAGAAGAAATATCCACTTAAGTCCTGGAATAGTCTGCAGAGAAAAGATGAAGTGGATTTTTTTTTTCTTTTTAAACTACCCAGCATTTACTGAGAATGGATTTCATCTTGCTTCCAGTATGCATGCTGTAAATCTTGACAGAATGCCTATGCAAACATTGCTTTCCATTATACCAGACTAATGACCTTCAGGCTGAGTGCTCAGCAAGAGAGAAAGAAAGAAAGAAGTTCCTGAGGTTTATGTTTTGTACAGAGAGATTTTCATTTTAATAAACGTTTTTTATTCCCACAGGTTCTTTGTGACATTTCAGTAGCAGTCTTACATAAACATGATACATTTGAAATGTGCGGTTACACATGTAGTATTTTAACAGAAAAAAAATACTTTGGCTGTGAATACAATATTCCAGGATGCCAGGTTTGATTTCTTCCACTTTTACTTGCTTACAGTATGCACATTTAAACTTTTAAGCCATTGCATGTTTTTTTTTTCCTTAATGAAAAATAAGGTGGAATGATCAGTACTAATATGCAAATGTACTGTTTTCATATGCACAACAGTCTTGCATTTGAAAGGCAATATTGCCACAGCTGTGAAACATTGCTTAGAACATAATAGTTTAACTTTAAATTAGGTAATTCTCAAACACAGTAGAATACATTTTGCATGACATTGAAAAGTTAATGTGTTTTGATGACAAACATTTTCTGTGTTATCCTACAAGGCACATGTAAATTTGTGCTTGGATAACTGGATATGAGAAACACGCACATATGCATATAACCCCTACCACACACACACACACACACACACACACACACACACACACACACACACACACACACACACACACACACACACACACACACACACAGATTTACTGTACAAAGACTTTTGCAACATATTTCTGTGTTTATAGTTATGACATGCTCCCACACCCATATATTGAGAGAGACTATAGAAATACTTTTTTTGGGGGGGGGGTACTTAATGCTTCTCATAGGCAAGCAATGTTCCATAATATTTCTTTGTCTATAACAACGGAAAGTTGTGTCTCCTTATCTAAGCTTGCCACATGCAGCAACAGCAATGTGTCTCACAGAATACAAATATGTTTTGGCCTAGCTTGATAGGAAATAATTCTCACAGAATCCAGGTATATTCTGTGGCCTAATTTGCTTAGAAATAATGTCTGAAATAATTCTGCTAAAACAAACAATTCTTACATTTTATTTTTTTAATATTTTATCCCACTAACATGATTCCCTGTTTATGTGTTGAAATTGCACTTATTTTTTCACAAATATAAGAATCATAATATTGTGGGAACCAGTAACCATTTGAAAGGTTTGGGTCCTGCTAAAGCGAGTCCCGAAATACAGACTGAATGGGTGAAAGATCAGACTTACATATATATTAAGTCCGAGATGCCAGTTCTTCGAATATTCTTTTTTCTCCGAGGTATGATGATCTCAGAGGTGGTATATATAAGTTCAAGGGTGTGGGGGCCTTGCACCCACATGGGAGGTGCAGGGGGCTTGCCCCCTATAAAAAAAAAAGTTTAAGGGAGAAGAACAATTTTTCAAAATTTGCTATTCTCCTGTGTTTTTGGTAATTCTGTTTTGGCTTGTTGTCACTAGCATTTTAATGTCAACATTTCAGTAGGGAGCTGTGGGGATCCCTAAGTGCAACCATCACCCCTTTAAAACTTTCAAACATCTTTGTAGAAGAATGTTTTTGTCATTTACCATTTTTGGCACTGTATTTTATTATTTTTGCTTTGTCTTGTTAGTGCTTTCCAGATAAAGCTGCTAATTTCTTACATTTTTGTTTAATTTCTCACATGGATCATTCTAAACAACTGTTGTTGTTTTTTTCCTCTGAATTTTCTTTGTACTCTTAAACCTTCTGAATTTCTCTGTGCAGTTGTCCTCTTGTTTTGCATAGTACTACTGACTGTAGATTATATGGTGAGGTGCAACTGTGTACATCATATATAGTGGAAGTAATAGAACAGTATTCAATTGCGAATTATGCAGGTACTGTTCATGCCAAAGTCAACTGGTGTGTTGAAGCACATCCTATTAGTAGGTCTGGGAGCCTGAAATTTTCAGTGTTTTTGTGTTTTTCCAAAGCATATGTGGTAGGGAAAAGAATAAATCTGTTTGGGAATAACACCAAAGTTAGAGGTATTGTATGGGATGGCAGTGGTAACCATTTTGATTAAGGATTTAGGAAGTATGGAGATCTCGGCTGAGAGACGGGAGCTGCAGTTTAATGTAGATAAATGCAAGATGTTGCATTTGGTTTTTAGCATTCCAGGGTAGTATATGAGCTGAAAGAATCCAAATATCTTTCGAGTGGCAAGTAAAGGGACTTAGAAGTTTTCATTAAGACAGCAATGAATCATAAGCAGCAGAATGAAATGGCAATTGCCAAGGCTAGCAGAAAACTGAAGTGCATAATTAAGGAGATAGAGCCACTCCCCACTTTACTTCCCTGGTTTGTGTCACTACTTTTATGGAGTGTTGGAGATGTCACAGTTAGAGTACTGTGTCCATTCTAACTGATAATGCAAAGACAGGGCGCTTAGGCTAGATGAGGAGGTTAAAGAGATGGCACTTAGGCTAGATGAGAAGCTTCAAAGAAAGGTCACCAGGATTTTTGTTATAGTGAGCATCTTTCTTGCCAAAAGTAGTAAACAAGAAAAGGCTAACATGTTACAGCAAAGGCAAACAGCTAAAATAAAAATAAATAAGCAAACACATATTCCACACAGAAAAGCCCTCAGGTTTACATGATTTTAAAGAATGCAAAATTAACTACATACTTAGTTGCCATTTTTCAGCCTATGCAAGTATTCTATCAAATACATTTTAATGTCATAATAATATAAATGACCAAAGTAAGTATGAGATTTCTGTGGTGTTGTAAGTCCAAGAAAGAAGCACAGGTCTTGTGCTCTATTTTAATGCTTTCGCCATAAATTTAAAGGATTAAGTGAGAAATCTCAGATCTTACCATTGTTTTTCTAGTGTTGTCCATCACTTTAATAGACTCCAGATCAAAATGATCTCTTAATAACAATTCCATCCACCCACAACCTCTTTTTCCCATTTTTGTATATGGTGTTGAGGTGTCATTTCAACTGTGGCAATCATCTAGAGACAAAGTTTAGACCTCTGGGTGGCTAGCCCTGCTGCAGTTCTTCCATACTACATACACTTGCATGCATACTCACACCTATGGCCAATTTAGATTGCCCAGTCCACCTACTGCATACCTTTGGAATGTGAAAGGAAACCAGGGCATCCAGAGGAAACTCATGTAAACACAGGGAAGACATGCAGACTCCACACAGAAGGCACCCGAGTCCAGAATCAAACTAGTGAACCTTTTGCTGTGAGGAGGCAACTCTATCTGGTGTGCCACTGAGCCACCCCTCTCATTAACATAGGTTCATAGGATCATAGGAGGTTACGAGGCTATCAACCCAGAAGTCATTTCAAACCTAGTCATTTCATCCCAATGTAATACCATAGATACTCTAGTCAATACCCAGGACTGTATTTACTAATGATTGCCTATGTCCAGGAGGGTTGTGGGCTCTATCCCCAGTAAGAATTTATGGTGCCCCATCCACTTGTCCAGGTTCCTTTTGAACAGTGTCATAGAGGTGCTTTGCTTCATATGAATTGGAAGCCTATTCCAAAGATGAGGCAGTCAATGGGAGATAAATCTGTCCATCCAGCACATCCTATTCAAATCGCAGGCCATATTTCATAGGATCATAGGAAGTTACTAGGCTATTGGCCCTGAGGTTGTTACAAGCCTTGCCAAGAATTTCACCCATGTTACAACAAGTCAGCACCTGATACTCCTGTCCAGCAGGGACACAGGTGGAATCCCAGGGGTGTATTTTCTGTTCCCCATCCAGTTATCCAGGTTGCGCTTAAAAGGGTTAATGAGGTACTCTGCTTGAGATGGAGAGGGAGTCTATTACACAGAAGGGGGGGTCTCTAAGACACAAATCTGTCCCACCAACAAATCCTATTGATGTCACAGACCAGGTCAAACTCACGCGTGTGGGTTACTCGAGTGGAGCTAGACGTGTGGATATGCAGCAGTTCCAACAAGGCAGGGTCTGAGATTGCTTTGTATGCCAGACAGAGGTCATCTCTGAGGAGTCTGTATGAGACTGAGTAGAGGGACAAGGCTTTTAGCCTATCTATGTAGAGTAGATGTTTGAGGCCCTGGATTCTCCTGGTAAGGAATCTCTGTGGTCTCTCCAGCTGCTGCATGTGCTTTGTGAGGTACATGCCAAAAGGGGCATTGTACTCAATAATGGGTATTATAAGGAAAGAATACAGGGATGTTATGACTTCCTTGTCCCTGGATGAGATACCCTTACTAATGAGGTGGGCCATGTAGAAAGCTTTCCGTACAACGGAGGCAATATGGTGGTCAAAAGTCAGTTGGCTATCAACCTGGGTGCCCAAGTCCTTCAAGACTGATTGTGTGCTTAGGACCTTGTTATTAATGTGACAATTCA
Organism: Protopterus annectens; assembly: GCF_019279795.1. Taxonomy (NCBI): domain Eukaryota; kingdom Metazoa; phylum Chordata; order Ceratodontiformes; family Protopteridae; genus Protopterus; species Protopterus annectens. Next base: position 368,956,657 of record NC_056726.1, on the reverse strand, counting down.
TGGGGATGTCACTCTCCCCAAAGGGGATGATGATGCATTTTTTGGCATTCAGTTTGAGGCCATGTTTCTGGCACCAGTCATTTGTTTGGGTGAGACCCTCTTGGAGAATGTCCACATCACTAGGGGAATTTATGACAGGGCCCAGCTTGCAGTCATCTGCAAACTTGGTCAGCCATAGCCCACTGGTTTTGGCTAGCACCTCAGAAAAGTATATCCCAAACAGCAGAGATCCCAAGACTGATCCCTGGGGTACACCGCTCATTAGGGGTCTACTACTTGAGGTAGCTTCCCCTATTTCGACTAGGTGGGTTCTATCTGTGAACTAGTTTGCTACCCATCTAGTAACATATGGATTGGTGCCTAGTTGAGAGAGTTTATCTATTATACCTGAGTGGGGAATAGTATTGAAGGCTTTGGCCAGGTCAAGATAGGCAGTGTGCACCATCTTCCCCTCATCCATGGCTTTGTTGACTATCTCAAAGAAGTCGAACACATTTAATGGGTATGACTTCCCATTGATGAAACCAAACTGTGTGGGACAGAGTGTTTGGAGATTGCTGATGTCCTTGTTAATGAGGTCCATGCTAATCCATTTCATGGCCTTGCAGATCAGGCTAGTTAGGCTGATGGGTCTATAATTTCCTGGATCAGTGGACACTCCACCTTTGTGCAAAGGGATGAGAGTCATTGTCCTCCACTTGGCTGGGAAGAAGCCGGTACTCAGGCTTTGGTTGAATAGGGTGCCTAATGGTGCTGCAAGTTCCTGCCTGAATTCATGGAGGATGCAGCCTAGGATGTTATTGGGTCCCATGGAGGCTGTATTTTTTCTTTGAGAGGGCAGTGATGATTTGCTCCCTTGAGATAAGAGGAGGGAGGCAGGTGTTGGGGATGTCCTGATTTACTGAGTGATGGGGGGGACAGAGGGGTGAAGTTTTCACTGAACCTGTCTGCCAGCAGGTTGGCCATATCTATGGCATTTGTGTATGTGGTGTCCTTGACCACCAGTTCTGAGCAGATCTGGGTACTTTCTTTGAGACTGTGAACATATGTGAAGAAGGCCTTATGATTGTCTTTAGTAGATGTGGCCAGTTTGGACTTGATGATTGCTTTGGAGGATTTCACTAGTGCCCTTATTTGCTTGTTCAGGCTAAGGAGAGATTACGTCCAATTAGGCACCTGATCCTTCCCGGACAGCAATTTTTTTTCCTTTTATTATAGAGTTCATTTATTGCAGATGTCCACCAGACAGGTTCACTCTTCCTTGAGGAAGATGATTTTGTCCTGTCTGGTATTCCTGATTCCATGCACCTATATAAGTCTCATATAGTACTTTGGTGTAGGTTTGGATATATGTGTCAGTTCCTATGGAGGGGGAGGGGGCTGTAAAGCTGTTTATACCTTCCATCAGGAGGTTGTAATCAGCTTTGGAGAAGTTTTATGTTTGACACTAGCTGGGGGGGGGGTGTTGGGAGAGATGGTGACTTCGAAAGTGACTGCTTTGTGGTCAGATCTTACCAGGGAAGATGACAGTGTAGAAATGCTGCAGTGGTTACTCATGTTGGTTAATACCAAGTCCAAGATATTATCACCTCTTGTGGAGGCATCAACCAGCTAGTCCAAGGCATTTGCATTGACAAAATCAAGGAATCTCTGGGCATTTGTGTTTTGGCATGAGTAGTTCTTCCAGTCTATGGTTGGGTAGTAAACATCGCCCAGGATCAGAGGTAAGGATTCAATTCACTAAGCCAAAAAAATAGTTGCACAGTTTAAAAAGATATGCAGCAAATATTGTTTTAGTGAATCAGAAGTGCAGAAAACAGTTGAAAATAAGCACTTATCTTTTGTAGTCTCACAGCAGGTTTTGGAGAACAGCAGAGTAAGGGCAGAAGGCACTGCAGCTTTGAGCAAACAAGCACAAACCGGTTTAAATACTGGCTATTTAAAGCAGAGAAACAGAAGCCAAAGTTCAAATTATCCAATCAAAAACACCTTAAAACAGAGCCCTGTAGCAATAACTCCAGCCAGATCAGACCATATTTAGAACCCTGGAATGGGTAGCTCTACTCCCGTTTGATTTACGGATGTGTAACAAATTCATTAGGTTTGGGTCAGAGATTGATCTGTAAACCAGGCATAAGTCTCCCCTTAGAATCCTATACTATACTGAGTATAGTGACAGGGACTTTGGTCGGTCTGTGTAAGTCACATGCTGGAGTCACTTGAGGAACCTCTGAGGTCTGTCCAATTGCTGCAGGGACTTTGTACAGTGCTTGCAGAAAGGAGTGTTATACTCAGTTATGGGCCTGATTAGTAGCAGGTATGGAGGGGTTATAACCTCCTTTGCTCTAGAGACGATGCCTTTGCTAATCAAGTGTGCTATGTAGAAAGCCTTCCTTACTACAGTAGACACATGGTAGTCAAAGTTAAGGTCACATTTTTCTTGTGATCACAGATAGCTTACCACTTCATGGATACATAAGGTATTGTTGTTAATTTGATAGTGTGAAGATACATTGTTTTTACTGAAGGGAATGATGATATTCTTTGCATTCAGTTTGAGACCATGACTAAGGCACCAGTTGTTGGTTTGGATAAGACACTCCTGAAGTATACTGACATAATTGGGGGATTCAGTAATTGCACCCAGTTTACAATCATCTACAAACTTGGTCAGCCACAGCCCCTTTGTTTTGGCCTGAACTTCTGAGAAGTATATACCAAACAGTAGGGGGCCCAGCACTGACCCTTGTGGCACCCTGCTGGTGACAAGTCTGCTGGTTGATATGGAGTCACCCACTTTGATAGTGTGTGACCAGTTTGTGAGCCAGTTGGCAGACTATCTTACAACAAAGGCATTTACATTCAGTTTGCTAAGTTTTTCAGTAATGCCTCAGTGTGGGATTTTGTCAAAGGCCTTTACCAAGTTGAGGTATGCTGTGTGCAAAGATTTGCCCTTGTCAGTGACCCTGGTCACAATTTTGAAGAAATCCACCAGGTTTAATAGGCAGGATCTACCCTTGACAAAGTCGAATTGGGTCTGATCCAGGGTTTGGAGGTCACCTATGTCTTTATTTATGAGGTCCACAATGATACATTCCATGGCTTTACAGATTAAACTGGTTAGACTTATGGGTCTATAATTCCCTGGGTCTGTTGCTAAGCCACCTTTGTGGAGGGGAATAACTGTTGCTGTTCTCCATTCCGCAGGTAAAAGCCAGTGGTTAGGCTGTGACTGAATAGGGTACTTAATGGTGATGCTAGTTCATGTTTTAGTTTGTTTAGAAAACAGCCTGGAATGCCTTCTGGTCCCATAGAGGCTGTGTTTTTTTGCCTTAGACAAGGCTTTAATGACCTGCTTTTTGGATATATAGGGGGGAGTTGTAGGCAAGGTTTGTGATAAGTTTGGAGGGGATAAGGGAGTGAAATGTTCACCAAAATCTGTCCGCTAGCAAGTTTGCAATCTCTGCGGGATCAGTGTGTGTATGATACCATTAGTCACTAGATTGCCACTTGCTTGGGTCCGACCTTTTAGGCTATGTATGTAGCTCTAAAAGGCCTTATGATTGTCCTTGGCTGTGATTGCTAAGTTTTTCTCAAAGTTAACCTTAGAGGATTTGACATGTTGTCTTATTGGCCTGTTGAGGCTGAGGAGGGTTCTTTTCCATTGTTGGGACCTTGCTTTAGTTTTCTTAGACAGCAACATTTTGTGTTTGTTGTAAAGTATAGTGATGCTGGATGTCCACCGGGGCGGCGTATTTTTACTTGGGGCTCTGGTTTTGATTCTCTCTGGAACAGCTGAGTCCATACATACACTTATACAAGTGATTGTACAGGGCTTTAGTGTAAACTTTGGTGTTGGGTCTATATTAGACAATCTAAACTTTAGGTAATCAAATACCTAAAGATCGACACCTAAACAGCGAGAGCTGTGAATATCAAATGGCCACTTCCGTGAATTCTTTTGTAGGGAAAGAATTTGCTTGCCAGTATTGAGAATCTGCCCTCTTCTCCACTGTAGAGTGATCTCGGAGTTGGTATATTTAGTTAGGGGGGTGTAGGGGGCAAAGCCCCCCACTCGATTAGGGTTTGAAATGTTTTTTTTTTCCAGCCAAGCAAATTCTTTCTCTACGAAAGAATTCACGGAAGTGGCCATTGAGAGTTTACAGATTTTTCTGTTTAGGTGTCAAGCTTTACGTATTGGATTACCTAAAGCTTCAACTTTAGAATATAGACTGGTAGTTATCACATACAGCTGAGGATGAGGCTTGGAATGAATTTATACCTTCCCTAGGAGGATATAGTTTGCTTTGGTGAAGTTATTTAGTCTGACTTCACCCTTTGTGAGTTTTGGTGTTAGTGCCAGTTCAAAGGCAACTGATTTGTGATCAGATTTAACTAATGAGGGTGCGACAGTTGTGGTGGTGCATCTGTTTGTCATGTTAGTAAGGACCAGATCTAGTATATTTATTCCTCTTGTTGGGGTTTGAACAATTTGCTCCAGGGCATTTGAGTTAACAAAGTAAAGGAACTTTTGCTCCAGTGAGTTAGGGCTAGAGTAGGTTTCCCATTTGATGGTGGGATAATTGAAATCCCCCATAACCAGAGTGTTTGGCAATATTTGGATTGACTCCAGTTTGGTCAAGTAGGCCTTGTGTGATTCATGATCCATGGAGGGGGATCTATAACTAACTATGACTTAAATGGGAGTCTTACCCACAGTAATCTGAACTTAGAGTTATTCCATGGAGATGTCCAGTTTAACTAGTCGGAAGATGAATTTATCTCAAAAATAGATACACCACCTCCTTTGGTTCTCACGTTTGTTTTGCAGTCTGAAGGTGTAAAAGGCATTGCAGCCTTCCAAGGCTGGGATACTCTCTGAGGCCTAGAACCAGGTTTATGTGACCCACAGACATATACATCCTATATCTCCAGTGATAGAATTGCTTCTAGGGTGTGCAGATTTGGTTTAAGCTCCTAGCGTTTAGCAGCATAACCCTTATTTTGTTATGGTTGACAGTTTTCATGTTGGAAATTTTGTTTTTGATACCTTGCCTAAAAAAAAGGCACTGGGGAGAGGCAAGAGCCTTTGCCAGTCACTGAAAACCTAGTGGTGTCAGTTACAAATTGTCTCTGGCGAAGCAGCGAGGTTTGTCGACCATGTCATCCCAAGCTGACAGAAACTGGATCCCTTTGAATGACACCAAAAACTAAATCAGTTATTGAAATCAGCAATGTTTTTGTTTATACTGTGGCATCATTCTAGATGTGGGTAATATACTGCTCAAGGCTGGGAACATACCTGCCGGGGACACATACTTGGAAAGCCTAATCATGTCTCTCTTCATATAGTCCAGTGATGTACGTCTCAGGGTTGTTCACTCCAACATGAACAATGACAGAGTCATAATGGTATTTGTTGCCGAGAGACCTGAGTGCATGAGTGATCTGATGAAGCCTGGCACTGGACAGGCAGCTGACCGTGACTTTATCCTTATCTAATCTGCTAAGTGGGACATCCATGTGTCTCACTATGGAGTCTCCAGTGACAAAAAAAATGTGTTTTTTCAGTGTTATGCCTTAACGGCTTTATATGGGAGAAATTGGTGTTGCTATGTGAACTGGGTGCTGTGAGAACTGTGTTAGTTGTAGCAGTCTTTTGTTTTGGAGGTCTCTAGTGTTTCTGTAAGTTTTTTGAGAGAACCTTCACATATGCTGATTTATGTGCTGAGTGCGTACTATGTACATGAACAGAGGTGGGGGAGTTGACAACCTCTTCAGTGGTACTGTTTTGAGTGCAAGAGAGCAGGGATTCAAGATTCTTGGTGTAGATACATCTCTCTCTGTACTAGAGTAAGTTATTAGTAGAGGGCTGTCAGTGTACAGGAGGCAGTTGCTACACTGCCTCAGGAGATCCAAGTCAACAGGGCTGGCAGGAGCAACAAGGGTAGTCCAACTGTCCATAATGTTAGGTTTGAAGAACTGTTATCACAAAGAGATGCTTTCAGACCCAATCTAGGATGTGCTCTGTAGATGGGTATTTCTGATGGGTTTTTTGGCTGGTGGTTTAATAGGTCACAGCTCACTAACAATACTTCTTAGGTCAGAGATGTACTAAAGGTGATGACTTGAGACGTACCTCCCTGGACTACATGAAATGAGACATGGAAGAGCTCTTGGATCATGTGACCCAGGCAGGTATGACCCTAGCCCTGAGTAGCATCCTGCCTTTGCCCAGAATGATACCACAGTATAAGGACAAAATGATTGACTTCAACAATTGGCTAAGCTTCTGGTGTCATACAAAGGGGATCCAGTATTTGTCTGCCTGGGAAGACATGATTGACAAACCACGATGCTTTGCCAGAGATGGTCTGCACCTGTCACCCCTGGGATTCAGGTTACTGGCTAAAGCTCTTGCCACCCCTATAGTGCCTTTTTTAGGCAAGGTTCAAAGGATAAAACCACCACCATAACAGATACAAGCATGCAAAATCTGAAGGTAATGCTACTCAATGCTAGAAGTCTAAACCTCAAAATGCACACTCTCGAGGCACTCCTAAAAATGGAGAACATCGATATCTGTGCAGTGACTGAGACCTGGTTCAAGGCTCCAGAGAGCACCCCTGCAATACCAGGCTACAATTCTTACCACACTTTTTGGCCACAAAACCAAGACCGAAACACTAAAGGTGGAGGAGTGTCCATATTCACCAAGGATATTCACACCTCCAGGCTAGTTGTCCAACACAATGCATCTGAAATTCTCCAGGTGCAACTAACACTAAGTAAGACTGCAATCCAAATTGTAGCTTGCTACAGATCTCCCACCATACCCCAAGATTCTCACTACACCTTCCTAAATATACTGGAAAATATTAAGATACAACCAAACACCCTAATACTGGGTGATTTCAACTACCCTGCCATTAATTGGGAAAACTACTCAGGTACCAATTCCTTTTCCCAGCGGTTCTTGGAATTTATAAATTCCAACGTCCTGGATCAGCTAATCCATTGTCCCACCAGGGGCTCCAATATCCTAGACCTGGTCATTACCACATGGGTGACAGATGCTCCACACCAGTGGTCACCACCTCATTGGTCAGGTCTGACCATAAGCAAATCACCCTTGACATCCACATCCCACCCCCACCCCCCACCCCAGTAGGGAAACCTCCTTAAAAAACTTCTCCAAAGCCAACTTCATATTACTGAAGTCAGAAGTGACAAACTTCACAACACCCACGCAGATGGGATCCGGAAGTTCGAATGCAGAATCATACACTAAGGCACTGTACGAGCACATCCACTCGTGCATGAATCGTGCCATCCCAAATAGAATCAAGATGATCTTCTCCAAAAAAAGGAAGCCAATCTGGTGGTCCCCTGCTATAAACAAACTATACAACAGAAGGAAGAAACTTTTGCAGAAAAGAGGAAAATCCCAGGATGCAAAAAACTCCCTCACCAGCATCAGTAAGAAACTGAGATCCCTCATAAAATCCTCAAAAGCTAATTACAAAAATAAAATTGCCAAAGATTCCAAAGACAACCACAAGGCATTCTATACTTATGTCAATAAGTTAAATGGCAATGCTCAGATCTGCTCTGAGCTACAACAGAATGGCATTAAATATACTGATCCCAAGGATATTGCCAATATCCTGGCAGATCAATTTAGTGCCAACTTCACCCCCCTCTCACCCCCTAAAGGGCCCATGTCAATACCAAAAGATTGCCAAATTCCAATAATCACAGCCACACAGGTAGAAACAGCACTCTCCAAAGCTAAGAATACAGCATCCATGTGACCAGATGACATCCCAGGCTGTGTACTACATGAACTACAAAATGAACTGGCACCCCACCTAAGTGTCCTGTTTAATCATAGCCTCACCTCAGACTTCGTGCCCACTGAGTGGCGCACAGCTACAGGAATCCCGCTCCACAAGGGAGGATCCGCCTTGGATCCCAGGAACTACTGTCCCATCAGTCTGACAAGCCTGATCTGCAAGGGCATGGAACGCATTATCATGAAACTTATAAACAAAGACATTGGCAACCTTTAAACTCTGTACCCCACCCAGTTTGGGTTTGTGAAGGGCCGATCTTGTCTCCTGAATCTGATTGACGTCTTCAAATCAGTCTCCAGAGCTGTGGACGAGGGTAAGGCAGTCCACACAGCCTATCTGGACCTCACCAAAGCCTTCGACACCATCCCCCACTCTGGAATCATAGATAAACTTACTAAGCTGGGCATAAATCCCTACGTCACTCGATGGGTTGCCAACTGGCTTACTAACAGAACTCAGACTGTAAAAGTAGCAGACTCCGAATCCAGCTCCAGACAAGTGACAAGTGGAGTACCTCAGGGTTCAGTCCTGGGACCACTCTTGTTTGGCATCTACTTCTCTGACGTACAAGCCAACACTAAGGGACTCTGGCTAACAAAGTTTGCAGATGACTGCAAACTGGGAGCCATTATAGAATCCCCAAATGATGTGGATATTCTACAAAAGGGCCTTACAGAAACAGATGCCTTATTCCAGAGCCATGGGCTCAAGCTTAATGCCAAGAAATGTATAATTATCCCCTTTGGAAAAAAACATGTACCCATGAACTACCACATAGGTGTTAGGACACTAAACATCGAAAGTGTGATGAGAGACTTAGGGACACAAGTGAACAGTGGTCTCACTTTCGATAACCACATCGCCACAACAGTCAGGAAATCCTTCTATGTGGCACACCTCATCACTAAGGGCTTTTCATCCAGAAAAAAAGGTCATTGTCCCACTGTACTCATCCCTCATTAGACCCATTATAGAGTACAATGCCCCATTTGGCATGTACCTCACAAGACATCTGCAACAGCTGGAAAGGCCACAGAAATACCTCACTAAAAGAATCACAGGCCTAAAGCAGATGCCATATGCTGACCATCTAAAAAAACTCCAGCTATACTCTGTGGCATATCGTCTACTCAGAGGTGATCTCTGCTTAACATACAAGGCCTTGTCAAACCCTGAGCTGTTGGACATGCTCCACTTAAAGAAATCCCAATCCCTCAGAGCCACACGCTCCAGGGATCTAAACCTTATCACCACAATGAACAAAACATGCTGGAGGGATAGGTTCCTGACCCAGAGACTTCCCATACTCTGGAATAGACTGCCCATACATGTCAAGCAGAGTGCCTCAATGGCCCTCTTCAAAAAGAACGTTGATGATTGGATGGGAGATAGGAAATTCACCCCAAGGATCATGTCAGTAGCCCTGCTAGACAGGGGCCCAGAGAAGTAAATATTGTGGGAAGAAATTTCCAGGGAATTGTTATGGCTAGGCTTGCATAGGCCTTAGGGCCGATAGCCTAGTACCACCCTATGAACCTATGAACTACACTAATGTATCTAAGGGAAAAACTGTTGAAATTATCTGTCCTGATATGGCACACAACTGCACGTCAGTGTGTGGTGCTGAACGATGTGCAAACAAACAGAAACCTGCTCAAATGCATGGCTTAAATACCAGAAGCTAAAAATTAAAAACAAAACTTAAAAAAAAACTCAAAAGAACCAATGAGGGTGCTTACTCCAAGCCCTAGACCAATCACCCTTCACCAGACAGATTCCAGTCAGCACACTTCTCTCACATGGGTGCAGAAGGACCCCTTTGCATTACAGATGGCTTGGAAAATGTGCTCAGAATACAACAGCCACAACAAACAGACCCAGGAAGCAGCAAACCTTTATCTGGACTATGCTACAGCTACTAGCTACACTAATTTAGGTGGGAAACACTAAAAAAAAAAAAAAAGAAAAAAAGAATTATAGAAATGTAATCTTCTGCAGAGACTTCCATTTTTTGTTTTATGTGTGTGTGTGTGTGTGTGTGTGTGTGTGTGTGTGTGTGTGTGTGTGTGTGTGTGTGTGTGTGTGTGTGTATGTATTATGCTGCTAGCAACATCACGAGGCTATAAGGCTGTGTTACAGTGTTCATCTTTTAACAACTTGCTATCCTTTACCACTCTTTATAATCAAAAAAAGGAATTATGGTTAATCTACCAGGCCATAAATCATATAAAAGTGTTGCAAGTGAGACTGAAATAACTGTAATTTCACACAGTTCCAAAATATATGCTTCTATGTTCCCCTTTCCCAATTCATCCATCTCTAATACATCGAGAAAGAACTAGGGTACATATACTGAATCTGCTTGGTCTGCATACCTCTCAACTGCCCAGATTTTTGCAGAATGTCCGGATTTTTGCCTCAAAATTTTGGTCTGTTCCTCATAAAATTCTTGGTTTTCTGGCAAATCACTGGGATGATCTGAAGAATAGAATACATAAATAATGTCATACATTTGAGTTTCAGACTGCATATCTTTTAGAAAATGCATTTTAATATATACCCTATTATTCTAGTACCTTTCTAAGATTATAAGAGCAATATTTAAAATCTGTCCCTATTTTTGGGCCTTTTTACCAGCTAATTATGTCAAGCTTTTTCCAGATTTTTTGGGCTAAGAGGTTGAGAAGTATGTTCGTATGTAAAAATATTCTGCAAAGACTTCCAACCAAAGATAAGGAAACAATGTAATACTGTAACATATATAGAGTGATAAAACCCTGATTAGGGCCCAGGGAACCTGGGGTTGATTAGCAGTTTGGATGCTTGGATGCTTGAGGCACTGGCAGGGGAGGTTGAGCATGCCTGTCCTGGAGGGGAGATGCACTCAGACATACCTTGTACTTGATCTCTGGTGGAGGCCAGGCTGGGCCGGGGATGCACGGGGGGTGTTTTGCTTTCAAGGAGTTAAAGCTTTGACTGAGTCACCACTGATACTGGACAGTATGACAGCTTGCCTTCTGCACATCAGTTTCAAAACTGAATACGTGCACACAAGAGCTGGGAATCTAGGTCTCTGTATCCCTGCAGCAGTATGATGCTGATCCAGGGTACCTTAATCTTCTCACTGACTCCTAACATACATTAGAATTAGTCCACGGGAAGGCTATTCAGGTTCAGTAGGCCAAGTGACAAAATAGAGTTCCCTGGTAGCAGCTGACAATCTGCTGTGGGGAGACAAAAAAGTACCATATTTGGGGGATGTGTAAACTGTTTTTCCATTTGGTATGACTTATGTGTTTTTTTTTAATGTTTTATCACACATTCTTCCAGTGTCAGTTTTATACTACTTTTAGTCCGGATTAAGTGCTTATGTAGTTTACTAACCAAACCCTTATGTGACCATACTTCATTCCTAACTAGGAGGTTCATCCTGACTATCTTGCTGCCATCTTTTAATACCCTGAACATGTTCCTCAGACTTCTATAATATAAATAATCAGAATGCTCAAAATTAATCTTACTTTTACACTGTACCTACTGAATAAACAAGGATCTTTGCAACAATTGTTCCCAATATCAGATTTGTTACGCCTTTCCATCCAAGTTACTGACTGGTCTAAGTTTCATTTACCTTCCAGTCTTATAAAGAGTCATCCTGTCCTTCCAAGTCTGTAGTCTTAGTGCATCAAAAGACCTGCTCAAGATCTCTGTCATAAATTAGAACAACAGCATCCCCTGACTTTCATCAGCCAAGGAGATCTCTTCATATTTTACTGCTGGCCCAGGCCTAGACCATCTCGTCTAGATAAAATTACCACTTTGGGCAAACCACAAGCAAAAACACTTTAAATGGCTTACTCACAGACAAAATTCTTTCATAAACACTATGCCACAGTCTGTCAGCAGCAACAACCTTTTTCCAAACCACTCTAGATTTGTCTTTCTCCCATACAGAATATGTTAACAAGTTCTGAATTACCTTGATTTTTTTTCTTCCAGGACAAAGGGAAATAAAATGGCTTGAAAAATCTAGAGTGCCAAAGGCAGGAGAAACATTTGGATTGCAGATATCTTCTACTCTAAGTCAGGAATCATATTTCTGTAGGTTAGTTCTTTATAATTATCCGGTAACATCTTATAAAAGACCTCCAGTGAATCAGTTAATGATGAGGTGATACAAATTCCTAAATATTTTATCCACTTCTGATCTCACAAAAGAGGGAATCTTTCTTTTAAAGTGGGTAAGGATAAAAAAAATCAAAGCTACTGCCTAAGATTTTTTTGTTTATTTTGATAATTAAAAATCTTTCAAAGGCATCTAGTGTATCAAACACCTGAAGAAGGTCCTCTTCTCAGTTACTCAGACATATCAACAACCATCAGAGTAAAGTGATAACTTCCTCATCTGCAAACATATACCCAGCTGTGTTTGACTTACACAGCAGTTTCATGATGGGCTCCAGGTAGACTGAAAATAGTAGAGGGAAGAGCAGACAACCTTGCCTGGTGCTTCTTCCAAGTTCAAATCATAATGATAACATTGAATAAACTTTAACACAAGCAATGTAGCCCTAAATATCTGGGTAGTTAGTCTAATAAAAATCATGCCAAAACCCTGATATTTTCAAAACTGAAAACCAAAAATGTGAGCCTACACTAGCAAAAGCATTCTCATTATTCAGACTGGCCAGCCATTAGTAATAGGTTGCCAGACCACTGACCATCTGGAAAAGATGGGTGCCATAACTATGCCTGCCTGGTATAAATCTATAGTGGTCAACATTAATCAACCTTATTAATACCTGATTCAGCCTGGATGCCTTCAATGCCATGATGCCTTGGTTTGATGTTGAGATTGATTATAAATAGTCCAGGTTAAAGGGAGATTCCTTTTTTTTAACAATCAGCAAAACTACTGCTTCCCCATGTTTAGAGCACAGCAGAAGTCCTAATTATTTCATTTATAACTGAAGAGCAAGCTCTAAATCCACTTCCCCCCCCCACTGGACAGAGTACCAAAACAATCCAACCATGAGGACTTCCATTTGGGAAAGCAGTTTACAAGACTTGTTAATTTGTCTATCATAAGTGGGGCCAATCACTTATTTTTAATTTTTCTTTTTTTTTGTTGTTATTCAGGAAAAGATTATGCAGAGGCACATTCTCCAAGAAATTAATTACTTTCTGTTTTTGAGAGGAATCCAATCTGATCCTGACACACATACTTTAGTAATACTTTTGGAATACTTCAACATTTCTGAAGGAATCTTGACCACAATCTGAGCTTACTTCTCTGCAGTCTCTCAGAACATTTTTTCTATCTACTTATCATGGAGGTATAACATCAAATATTTTGTGCTCCAGGAGAGGTGTTAAGGTTTGCTGTGGCAATGTACCCCTCTTTTTCTACAACAATGCTGAAGTAATAGTTCTGTTATCATGGCCCTAGTATCACCACTGAGCTTGTGAAGCAGCTGTCTCCCCATCACACCACCACACCCACCACCATGAAAGAGGTGAGCAGACAATGTCTCATCATTCCTCTTCTATCCCCACCAGTTCCAGTAGGGTGCCAGGCCACTAATTAAATTCAGATCACCTGGGTTAGAGTAAAGGGTTTATCCCTCAATGCCAATGGAGCCAAAAAAGCAATACCTGGATAAAAGTAAAGTTACACTTAATAACATATTATGTATGCAATTTTAACTAATGTACCATGCTCCTGGCTAGGTAAGTGTGTCTACTGATGGCAAAAGTACCTACATCTTCAGTTTTCTCAGATAACTAAACACCCTGGAATTCTTAACAGACTTATTTAATCCATTTACTTTCCAAGATAATATTTGCATATGACAAAAAATAGCCAATCAGAAATACCATTCAGAATGTAAGGCGGTATAACCTGGTCAACTAAACAATTAAAATTATACATATCAGTAATCCTCCAGAAAAACAGCAGTATTTTTCCTGCACATATTAGTTTAATACTTCCATACAATAACATTTAACTAGGGCTAATTTCTCTGGCCAGTCATGATATTGCCCTTATTTGAAGACAGAATTATCCCTAATCAAATTGTCTGTTTAAACAGAATGAAATATCTGTGTTGTTTGTCATGATAACTAAAGAAAATAAAACAAAGTAATGACGCACTCTACATAAAACTAATATAATAGAAACCAAATCAAACTGTTAGCAATATATAAATAAAATAACCGTTTTTATCCTCAGCTACTCATTATCAGCCTCCAAGGAATAAAATAATTTCTCTAAAGCTAACGAGCCCAGAGCAGCGACATTCTGCATAAGACTCATTGAGACATTTACAACAGAAAAAAATCAAACTACTGATATGAAAATTACTTCCTTGTGTCCCCGCCACCCCACCCTCCAGTAAGATAGACACTTTATGATAATACCTTCATAAGTGCAAAGTAAATACATTTAGGAAAAAAAATAAAATAAATGGTATAAAATAATTTATTCTAAGATCCTCGTTGCAGATCTACCTTCAGTTTAAAGAAATGTAAGCAGGCAGTCTTACACACTCACAATCATCAGAGCTACTCCCAAGTAGTTGTTAGCATGAACATGAACCTTACGGGCCAGTAAGTGTATTACTCAGGCATTACATTGCTTCCTTTTGAGAAGTCTAATTAACTTAAATTGGATGTACCTCAGGAAGCACAGGTGTTGCTCTCCATGAATGACTTTTATTTCTAGGAATTCAGAAAGCAGAAAACCTTCATATTTAGACCATAAAAATATCAGGCATTGTTACTCACCCACATACATATCACTCAAGATTTGACAAAGGCATACCATCATTTTATTAGTCATCCTCCATCTAGACATTAAGCTTAAACAGGACAGCAATGATGTATTGAGAGACAGAAAACAATAAAGGAAATATAGTAAAAACATGCATACAGTAGTATAACCATAGGTTCATAGGTTCATAGGTAGGTACTAGGCTATTGGCCCTAGGGCCTATATAAGCCTAGCCAAACCGTACCCTGGCTTTTGCCACCCAAGAAAATTATTTTCCTGTGTCAGAGGGAGTCTTCTGTGCCTCCACACTCTGTTCTCAGCTCCTGTATCCGTTCCTTTAACAAATAGAGCAGATTCAACCCCCCCCCCACCTCCGGTGCAGTCTGCCACTTTAACAGACAGGGCAGCTTTTCCTCTGGTGCAGTCTATCACTTTAACAAACAGGGCAGCTTTTCCTCTGGTGCAGTTTGTCACTTTAACAGGCAGGGCAGCTCCTTCCCCTCTATCAGCAGGCAGTTAGTCTTGGCAGTGCTTGACAAGGACAAAAAGACTGCCTCAATGGACTCTGACAATATTCTGGGTTGTTTCCTTAACAGCTTAAAATATGACCTTTCAGGACCACTTGCGGGCATACCTCTCAACTGTACATATTTTTGCAGAATGTCCAGATGTGTGCCTCATATTTTTGGTCCGTGTGGTTTTCTGGCAAATTAGTGGCAAATCATTCAAGACTGAAGTGAAAAAATAATGACAGACATTTGAGTTTCAGACTTCATACCCTTCAGAAAATTCATGCTAATGCAAAACTTGTTATTCTATCAACTTTCTAAGAGCAGTATTTCAAAATTGTCCCTATTTTGGGGCCTTTGTCCCACTTTTATTTAAGGCTTTGTTCAGAGTTCATGCTCTAAGAGGTTGAGAGGTGTACATGAGGTACTTTTCAACTACAGCCACAAAACAAGTTACATACCAAGTGAATGCAGGACTGCAATGGTGAAGATGGCGGCTCCTTCTGTGGCAGTGGGCTCACTGGCTCCTGTTGAGTACTTTTTTGTTTTTGTAGTGTTTCTTGTTATCTGTTCAGATGGTGGTCCATTTTTGGTCTGTTGAGTGTGTGGAAGAGGGTGGTGGTGGTGGTTTCTGTGATATCCATTAGTGTCCTCATTTGATATTTTTGCTTGTTTTTATGGAACCTGAAACACTGTTTGATACAAGTTTGGGCCTGCAGTGGTGAGTCAAGCTGGATGTGGAGTGTGCAGTGCAGACACCGAGGCTGTGGGATTTAAAGAGACCGGATTTGTTTACTTTCTCATTTTATTGGGTCTGTGGTAACTGGTCCGGATTCAGAGACATGGTGGTTGAAGGCAGAACATACAACTGGTGATGGTACGGTCTGGAAGTTCATCAAACTGGTTGTGGCTGTTCAGGCCTGCAGGTAGCAGCAGTTGTGAGGTCAGTGGTGTTGGAAGGAAGGTCAGAAGGAAGGACTGGGGTAGTGGCGGTTGTGAGATCTGTGGTGTCGAAAGGATGGCCAGAAGGACTGACTTATATGTTGCTGGTAAGGAGTGGGTGATGGTAGCATTGTACAGGAGTAGTTGCTGTGGTCCATAGAGTCACAATCATTTTTTTAAGTTCCTGTGTCTTTGGTTGGCTCATTTTTAACTGTTGTTGTATATGTGTGGCATATGGGTATTTTTGTCATTCTTGTTTATGTGTTGTGTTCTGTCTTGTGAATGAGCTTCAAAGAACAAAATTTCGTTCAGCTGTATACTTTGTGTATGGTTGAAGGACAATAAAGTTACTTTTGACTTTTGACTTTTTGACTTTTGATCCCTCTTCACAAGGGTGGTTCATCAACTAACCCTGGAAACTGGAGACCCATCAGTTTGACAAGTCATATGCAAAGCCATGGAATGAATTGAAATGGAAATGATCAGTAAGGACATTGGCAAACCACAGACACTGGACCCATTTGAGGGAAGGTCTTGCCTACTTAACCTGCTAGACTTCTTCAAAAGGGTCACCAAGGCAACAGATGAAGGGAAGACAGTACATATTGCCTTCTATGACCTGGCTAAGGTGTTTGATACAACCCCCAATCAGGTACTGTTGACAAACTCACTGAACTAGGTATAAATTCCTACATAACTTGCTGGATTGCCACCTGTCTCACAGATATGGCCCAAGAAGTCAGGATTGGTGAAACCACCTCCACCAAGAGACCGATCACCAGCACAGCACCTCAGGGATCTGTGGTGTGCCTGCTCTGTTTGGCATCTCCTTCTCAGAAGTCAAAGCTAATGTCAAGGGTCTCTGGCTCACTAAGTTTGCAGATGATTGTAAACTAAGGATTGTCATAGATTTATACCACAACACTATCATCCTGCGAGAGGACCTAACACAGATAAATGACTGGTGCCAAAGCCATGGTTTACAACTCAAGGCCAAGAAGTGCATTATAGTGCCCTTTGGGAAAACACCTTTAAGAGATGACCCTGTAGTTAGGGATCTGGGAATATATGCAGACAGCACTCTGTCTTTCGACAAAGAAAAGAAAGTAATTCTTTGTTGCTCAACTTATAAACAAGGGTATAGCATCCAGGTCCAAGTAAGTTATAGTACTACTTTACTCGGCCCTTATCAGACCTATCATTGAGTACAGTGCACCCTTCTGCATGTACCTGACCAGACAATTGCAACAGTTGAAATGCCCACAGAGGTTCCTCACCAGGAAAATCCAGGGTATTAACACACTGTCTTACACAGATCACCTGAAGGCTCCTTCTCTATACTCAGTCTCTTATAGGTTACTGAGAGGCAATCTGTGCCTGCCACATAAGGCATAGTCAGATCTAGCCCTGATGGATATTTTGCCCATCCGCAAAATGAAGAGCACTAGAAACACTAGATCCAAGGATTTAAACTTTTACTGTGACATACATAGAACATGCTAGTGAGACCAATATATTTCTCAAAGGAACCCCATGCAATGCAGTTCATCCCTGAAATTATAAAAATGTAACCTTGACCCTTGGATGGCAAATCATAACTTCACCCCTTGTCTGGCCCCTCTGTCTCTAACTGACACAGGCAGGCAGTATGTACAGTATTACCTAACTAAAGTACCCCTCCTCACAAAGCCCTTATCCACCTACAAACTAGCATACCTGTCCTAATATACACACAAGGTACATGAGGACAGAAATGGGTTGGGTTGCATGGCTAGGCTTATAAAAGTCCTAGTGATTGTTAGCGGCTTCTCCAACCTCCATACAAGTCAGTCTGTCACTTTAACAGACAAGGCAGCTTCCCCAGTAGAACAGTGTTACTTCAACAAATAGGGCAGCTTTTCTCCCCAGTGCAGTCTGTCATCTTTAACAGACATGGCAGCTTCCCCCACCCCACCCCCGGTACGGTCTGTCACTTTAACAGACAGGACAGCTATTTCCACTCTGGTATAGACTGTTACTTTAACAGACAAGGTAGCTTCCCCCCAGTGCAGTCTGTCACTTTAACAGATATGGCAGCTTCTCCCCTAGAACAGTCTGTTACTTTAACAGACAGGGCAGCTTGTTCCCCTCTGGTGCAGTCTGTCACGTTAACAGATATAGCAGCTTTTCCCCTAGAACAGTCTGCTACTTTAACAGACATGGCAGCTTCCCCATCCCACCCCAGTACAGTCTGTTACTTTAACAGATAGGTCAGTGTTTCCTTCTGATGCAGTCTGTCACTTTAACAGACATGACAGCTATTTCCACTCTGGTGTAGATTGTTACTGTAATAGACAGAGCAGCTCACTCCTCCCCTGGTTCCCTGGTTGCACTCTGCTACTTTGACATACAGTCCAGCTTTCCCTCCTTAGTGCAATTATTTTAATAGATAGGGAAGCTCTTTCCCTCTAGTGCATCCTAGGGAAGCTCTTTCCCTCCAGTACATCCTAAGGAAGCTCTTTCCCTCCAGTGCATCCTAGAGAAGCTCTTTTCATCCAGTGCATCCTAGGGAAGATCTTTCCCTCCAGTGCAGTCTGTCTTTTAATAACTGAAATGGTTTTGGCTCCCTCCAGGGCACTGCATCATTTTCAGGAATTGACTATTCTACATCATTCCTACTGTCCTCTTCTCTTGCTGGAGAGCCCTTTATTAGAAGGTCCTGACTTACTCTACACTGCAGCTAAAGCCACCGTAGCATCCAGGAAAGTTTTCATGCATGTAAGAAACAGAGCCCAAAAGTAGGAAAGGTAAATTATTCTAAATATCAACACATTCACCCTGCAGATTCTCATCACTGAAATAAGATGGAGATCTTTTTTAACTTGCCTGGAGACAAAAAATCCATCTCACAAAAGACTTGCTGATTATTACACTGCATGTATTTCTAGCCTTCCCCAATATTAATATCACATGCTGTCTTAGGGCATGAATGGCAAAATGGACTGTCATCTGTCGGTGCTTCATCATGTTTGTAACCGCTGCCAGCAAAAAAACACATTGTGTGCCCAATCAATGAAAAGATCTGTCTCTCTTAGTCAAATCTAACAGATCAGCAAGGATCTCATAAAGTCAATTAGTTGACCCACTTCCTTCATTTACAGGAGACCCACAAGTGTGATATTCTTCATCTTGCCTTTCTTCATTAATCAGTTTATTCTTAAGTTATTTGACATCTGCCAGACTATTCACTATTAATGTACAGGCCTCATTTGAATGTTTTTAAAGTATGTGCAAGCCCCCAAATAATCCATTAGGAATCTCTTTTCCACCATCCTTTCCCCTGATTTTTTTCATGAATACTTCTGTTTTCCCATCTGTTGTCACTGGTTTTCCCATTAACAGGGCCAACAAAGTGTGCAGCTCCACAGAAGCATTCTGCTTTCCCCTTTGGACCATAGTATTAGTTTTATTCAAGTCTGGAGTTACAGCTGACATTGTGGGCCCTCACTGGAAGCCAGGCTTATATGCAAACCACTAGTGATCAACAATCTTATGTGTGATCACTAGTGTGACTGTACTTTTTCACAAAATGGTGAATTGCCATTTAAAAGGGATTTATCCTTCCCGACATTAGAGTGACCTTGGAGTTGGTGTATATACGTTTCAGGAGTGTGGGAGTACTGCCTCCCTACACACACATCAGGGATGCGGGAGGAGGGGCTTACTCCTGCAAAACAATGTTTCTGTATACTTTTGCATTTCATAATGCTGTTACATTCCCATGCCATCATGTATTTGTCATTGTAGTTGTATGAGGTGACCACAAAAGAGTCAACAGCTTACAGAGACATGGGCTTGCCATGTTTGTGGTCCTGCACAGACTTAGATTTTCTTTATTTTTATAAACCCTTGTCTTTCAAACCAAGACCAGCTTACTCACAATACAAGGATAAGTGTAACTTCTTTCACAGAGCACTTAGGCGTTTACTGTTAGTTTGAATTATGTACCTAGGAGAGACTGGAAATTCTATGGTACAGACTTGCTCTCTTTGACTGGAACTCTGAGGCCAATCTGATTTTTACAGGAATGGAGCAAATACTGTATAAAGTTTGAGAGGAAAATCTGAGTTTATATTTCTTTCAAGCTAAAAAGGAAAAAAGGGAATGTAATATAAATACATAAAACAGAATGAAGTACACATGAAGGAATTCTGATGAAACTGAAGGAGAAGAGAAAGAGAAACTGGTAAATCAGACAGTGCCAAGTTTAACCTGAATGCATAAAGAAGTATCCACATGGAAATGGCAGAGGAAATGTACAACAGCTTAGTATAAATTAACCATTCAAAAGAATGTGGGCTGATGGAAGACATGGATAGGTAGGAAGGGGGCTGGTTGATAGAGGACATATGCAACATTCCGTAGACTAGACAGAATAATGCTTTGTTATCTATTATATTGTCTTTGTTTTGTACGTAGGTATTGTCATTTAAATGTATGAAGGTATAATGGTGCATAAGATATACAATTTTCTTGGTATATTTCCTATGATGAGGAGCACCTTTTATTTATGTATGTGCTTTTGCTTACAGAGAAAGTCTGACTGGGTACAATTCAAAACAATCAGTAGAATTGCTCCCAGTAGTAACACCCAAGACTCTTGTTCATGTTCAGTGGCAGCCCAAGGAGAAAAGCTCTTAGAAATAGAAGATGTACAATATAACAAAGTTTAAATAAGTTCTAAAAAACTATGTACAAAAAATACCAAAATTAATTAAAACTGACCAAAAAGGAAATATCATACAAAGATTTTACTGTCAGACATTTTGTTTCAGCCAAGCAGATGTTGATTTATGGTTCGTTGTTATTAGCTATGACTGCGTACAACCCATTAATGGAAAACAAATGTATATCAGTGGTGATCATGCTGTTTCCAATTGTGCCTTCCTGATGATGCCTTGTTGATGCACAGTTCAGAAATGCGTTTGAATTCTTTACAGTGTTTGTGTTGATGAGGCTGCTAACGATCCATGTATGTTTTACAGTCATACATATTGAAATATGAAATGCATTATGGTCTCTTTCTGTTTTCTAGTCATATTGTTTATTTGTATGCATGCTTCACATATTAATGCAGTGTGCTTTCTTTCTACAGATCACTCTACAGGCTACCTGTTCTGTGGTTCAGATGGTGAGAGAGCTCTGATGCAGGCTGTACCATCTACTGTAGCCATGGGTGGCACTGAGGCTGCATAAGATGGTGCACTGCCAGCATATCATGTCAGTGTCTGTGTCTGCTGTACCCTCAGAATGACACATCACAGATCCAGGCTGTCTTCAAATGGCATGGATTGTGTTGTGCTTATGTATAGGAGAATGCCTTTCAAATTATTTGCTTAGATCAGCAGT
This sequence comes from Protopterus annectens, assembly GCF_019279795.1. Classification (NCBI taxonomy): domain Eukaryota; kingdom Metazoa; phylum Chordata; order Ceratodontiformes; family Protopteridae; genus Protopterus; species Protopterus annectens. The sequence goes on along the minus strand of NC_056726.1, from coordinate 368,935,190 downwards.
TGCAGCAATCATTGAAACCATGCAGAGTGTTCCAGCCATACACTGGCAGATGGTCATTTTGTGGGTGGAATTCTGAGGAGATTATTTCAGCACACGGATAGACTGAGCTACATTTACACAGAGGTAGTGCAGCTGATGGGACAATGGGATGCTCACAGGGATGACACAGGGAACTAAAGTGGGAAGGGCTTTCCTGTTACCGTGATTTCCCTGCAACAAAGTCACAACTGTCAGATAGGAGAGAGTGCCATTGGCTGTTGCTGCTTTGTGTTTGTGTGTGCATACATGTTTGTGTGTGGTCCACAGTTGACTGTCCCATGCATATGCATGCTTAGCTGTAGGTGCTTTTTCGTGTGTGTGTGTGTGTGTGTGTGTGTGTGTGTGTGTGTGTGTGTGTGTGTGTGTGTGTGTGTGTGTGTGCTGTTTATTGCGCCTTCCTTATTGGCAAGCAGTGGTACATCATCCTTCTCTTCAGCTTGTGTCCCTCGCTTTGCTGGATCACCACAGTGTCAATGAGGTTAGAGTCATTCTGTTTCTGCAGCCATACTTTATACATTTAATGAATTCTTTCTACACCACTAGATGCAATACTTGCTATCTTCATGCATTAATAATAATATACATGTAGAATTAAATACCCCTTACTGATATATATATATATATATATATATATATATATATATATATATACATATATATATTTGTTTTTTGGTGTGTGTGTGTGTGTGTGTGTGTGTGTGTGTGTGTGTGTGTGTGTGTTGTTTACCATATTTGTTACCTAAGCCAGTATTATCCCACTTCAGCTACAGGCATATTACCTGAGCTTGTTTCATGTCTACCCTCCTACAGTTGAATATATAACTTATTATACATTGCTGCTGACTTACATAGCCTGTATATTTATATGTCTAGCTTACTATTATAGTAATCCACAATTTATTCACCAGTATATGACACAGCTGTGTGCCACTGTACACTGTGCAACTCTTTTGCTTAGTATTTAGTCCTGGCATGCTAGTTAGACAAAGAATTGTTTATATTCCCTGAACTTTTGCCATTTTCAGTTTTTTTGCACTGTCTCAGTTCACAGTGTTGTTTTATATTACCTGCAGCATATTGAAAATAATTATATGTATACTGATGTATTCTACTGTCAACTTATTAAATGGCTTTCTCTTCTGTCTCATTCTTTCTGCTCTTCTTTCATTTTTTTCTTTTTCTTTCTTTTATCAAGTCATGTTGTACCATACCATAATGCCACAGTAATGTCTTGTATGTGACATTTAGATAGTGCATATGATTAATACTCTAGTTTCCCGCTGTAGAAAAATGCTTTCAGCTTCCTGAGTACCATGTTGCTATACAATGTATCTGCAGTTTTGGCCACGCGGTGTAATTTTTGGTGTAATCCTTCTCTTCCATTATGCCAGTTTGAGTTTTTAAGAATCGCATAGTTTATTAACTACAGTCATTGGTGGTGTCAAAAGGGATAGAGGTTTACTGATACTATTGGACAAAAAATGTAACCTATCTCTCAGTGAGTGATTCAACCCATAAGTAAGTACACTTCCCACAAACTTTACAAGAATGAAAACAGAAAACACTGAAGAGAGTGGAGGGTGAGCATGAGAAGCTGATATAAAATTTAAAGCAGAAAAAGATGGAAAGGTACAGATAGGTGTCATTGTCACAAATCCATTAAAGAGAAAATAAAGCAAAACTTTATAATCATGGAGTACATGAATGTTGATTTCAGTAGACAAACTGGAGATGTTTTGACTGAAATGCATTATTTTCATGATATTTTTTAAAGAAAAAACAAAATGAAAGAAAATGTTGATGTATTATATCACCACTGACTTTCATTACTTCCCTTGAAAGCCTATGGAAATAAATTATTTTAATGCACTATAGGCTACATATAATTAATGTAGCAGCTAGGAAGTCATGACATTACTTATTTGAATGAAGACCAACAGTCACAAAATACTCAATCTTTGTTTATGTGAATGTGAAAAAAGAGATCAAAGCATCCCAAAGTCAATGAGAACCTTCCTAGCCCTGTTCTTCAGATCATTCTGATACAAGTAATGAATATAAAAATTCAAGCCAGAATGCTGTGGTACTTGAAGTCAATGAACATGACTTCAGGGTAAGGTGGTACCTCAAACAACATCAGTGAACATATGGAACAAAAATTATGCAGTAATAGTAAGACAGAATATCAATAAAAACAACTGTAAGTCAGATGAAGTCTTAGCATAATAGTTACAGTTATTAAAGCTTTTGTTTACTTCTGTTATAATTAATAATATCTCAATGTTTTTGATTTAAGAATACTTTGGTGTCAGAATTAAGGTAGAGGATGACTATGCTGATCAGTTTTTGTAGCGTGAAGGAAAGAAAGCTAAAATATTATATGCTATTTTCTTGCCATTTGCTCCTTTTCCATAATTCTGTTACTTTTTTGGATAACAGGAGTTATGACAGAGGGAGACGTTAGAAGAGATTAAAATAAATACTAGAAAGGTTAAATGCAATTATAATTCTGTCACTTCAACATTAAAATTAAAGGCTACAAATAACAGATTAGTAAGGGATACTCACTGGCTTGGATTAATTAACGTCAACAGCTGCAAGTTGAAATATACCATTTAAAGTGTCAAGTGTAATAGTTTAGACATACTACATAAATGAAGACAAGTCCTGCATACAAAATTAGAAAAAAATAATTAACTGTGTAACAGGAAAATCTACACCTTTCAAGAAAACTTTTAAAAGTAAGACTGGATATTTTTAAATGTTCTCCTTGCAAATCAAGATGAATTCTGCATTCACAACTACAGTTAAGGACATAAAATATATAAGATCTACAGCATTTAAGTTCTGTATCGGGTTGTGTCTATACATGATAGGTATATATAGGTCAATATTTATTTATTTTATTTTTATTTATTTTACATTTATTAACTGGGATGGTCCAACTGGACACAGGTCCATTTTCAGCGGAGTCCTGGGGAGAAAAGCTCCACAGTAAGTAAAATTTTACATGATATTTTAAAATATAGTATACAGAGAATTTTCAAACAATATGTTAAAATACAGTATACAGCAGAAGACATAACAAAGACCTATATATACAGGAAAAAATAGTTACACATGATTAATAACAGAATAAGTATACAAATTCAATCAGCATTAGGACAAGACCTAGACTGTAATATATATTACAGTATGTATATTAGGAAGTGAGGTATATAAGTGGAATCATTTGAGGACTTATGTAATACATGGGCATAGCCACTTGTTCTTTAAGTGTGTTCTAAGTGAGTTTTTAAAGTGAGAAGAGGTAGGGGCAGAAATCAGAGCAGGAGGGAGATTATTCCAGGTTCTAGCTATGGAGTGGGAGAATAGTGCTTTTCCTGCAGTATTTTTAGCCCTAGAGATACAGAGGAGGAGTTTGTTGGAAGACCAGAGAGGACGATTTGTATTATAGTGAGTGAGAAGTTGACCTAGTGCAGGGTTTTTTTCTGGATGTGTTACCAGATTGTAGGCAATGACTAATTGGTAATAGGTTAGTAGCTGGGGAAGTTCCAACCATTGCGGTTCCCTTAGAGCCTTAGCAATGGTGGGTTCTAAAGGTGGAGTTGTTTGCAAACTTGGCAATTTTATTATAACATGATTTGAACCTCGCAAGGTCAAGTTTTCTAAGCTGGGTAAGAATTGGAGCAGCATACATTAGGGTAGACAAGAGGTGAGTTTGGGCTAGGGTAATCCGTGCTTGTTTTGAGAGGGATTTCCTGTGCCTATATAGTGTTCCCATTTTTTATGGACTTTTTTGATAGTTTGTAAAATGTGGATGTCGAAGTCTAGATTTTTATCAATTTCAACACCTAGGAGTTTGGTATGGTCAGAGGGAGAGATAATAGTGCCATTTTTGGAGGAGATAGTAAAGAATAGAGGGATAGAGATGGTTTTGTTGGGGGTGAAAAGTAGTAATTTGGTTTTATTAGGGTTTAAGATAAGTTGGATCTGAGTGATCCACCTTTCCACAGAGCTAAAGGATTCCTGGGTGAGTTGTTGTAGGGTGGGAAGTGATGGAGCTGAACATATAAGAGTTGAATTGTCAGCTTATTGTATAAGTGAAACATGCTGTGTGGTGGTATGGAGATTATTGATAAATATGGAGAAAAGTGGGCCTAATATGGAGCCTTGTGGTACAGCTATGGTAGTTGGGAGAAAGGGGGATAGTACACTTTGCCATTGGACAGATTGTTGCCTATTTGATAGATAGCTTTTAAACCAAGCTATAATGGAAGGGGCAAAGGATAGAGATGTCAGGGTGTCTAGTAGTAAGGAATGTGAAACAATGCCAAATGCTTTGGAGAGGTCTAGAAATATTGCAGCTACAAAGTTATTATTATTTCTATGTTGGTTGATCAGATTGGTGAAAGAGAGCAGAGCGGTGGTTGTGCTATGGTGTTGTCGGAAGCCATGCTGTGTGGGGGAGAGGAGATGGTGTGAGTTTAGGAATTGTGTTACATGAGAATGCATACATTTCTCTAGTATTTTAGATAAGGGGGCTAGAATGGCAATGGGGCAATAATTTGAGTATTCATAAGAGTTTCCACCTTTATGCAGTGGAATAATGTATGATACCTTCTATAGCTGTGGGACATATGCTTCTTGTATGGAGCGATTGATAAGACTAGAAATAGGGTAGGATAAGGATTCAGCAGCTATTTTTAGGAAGTTGGCTAGTAGATTGTCAGCGGCAAGGGTGGTAGGTTTCAGCTTTAGGAGGTGTTTTTTAATTGTTGAGGTGGGAACGGGTGAGAGTGTAAAGGATGGGATGTTGTCAGGGCATTTGGTTGGGTTATATGTAGGGCTGTTTTTGGATAGTTGGGAGAATAGTGTTAAGATGGATTCTGTGAAGTGATTGAATTGGGAGGCAATGTCCTTGTTGTCATTCATGGAGTTAGGAGTGGGAGTGGTAGTTTTACCTGGTTTTAGGACAGAGTTAATGGCATGCCAAAACTTTTGGGGATAAGATAAGCATTTACGTATTAATGTTGATAAGTGTGCAAGCTCCATAGTGATGAACCCAGATTCCTCATTTATTCTGTCATACATATTCCCATATGAAATTTTAGGCAGTGTTAGAATACATGATTGCTGATGGGAAATGCCTTTGCCAGTACCTGATTTGCTGGCAGCCGCAGGACCTACCATTGCCAACTGTCCAGAATTCTTCAGGACTGTCTGGAATTAAGGGACACTGTCCGGAAAAAGGAGACTGCCTTTTCTAGACAGCATATTGTCTGGAAAAAATAAAATCAATTGTGGTGCACCTCAGCCGCAACAACTGGTTGTGGCTGGGAGATTAATTTTCTTTTAATTAAAAAAATAACATTTTTTTTGTTGTTTTTGTTTTTTTAAGGGCATTCTTCTTTAAGAATGCCCTTTGCTTCCAGTCACACAGACACAGAAGACGAAAACAGGTTGCAACACCTGTTGCGTCTGTGAGACCGATTGTTTACGTCTTCATCTTCCGCGCATGCAGAATTTGAATTCCAGAAGACATTTGGACTGTGCAGCAGACCACGAACAAACAAGTGAGAGGTAGGTGTGTGTGTGTGTGTGTGTGTGTGTGTGTGTGTGTGTGTGTGTGTGTGTGTGTGTGTGTGTGTGTGTGTGAGTGTGTAAGAGGGAGGTTCAGATTTTTGCAGAATGTCCAGATTTTTGCCTCATATTTTTGGTCTGTTTTTCATAAAATTGTGTTTTTCTGGCAAATCACTGGCAAATCATTGAGGACTGAAGTCAGAAAATAAGGGCAGATATTTAAGCTTTAGACAACATATCCTTCAGAAAATCAACTTTCTAAGTTTGTAAGAACAATATTTAAAAGGTTTCTTTATTTTTGGACGTTTGCCCCACCTTTATTTGTGGCTTTGTCCAGATTTCTTGATCTAAGAGATTGACAGGTATGGGAGGGGTGTAAGAGGGAGGGAGGTAGGGGTGCATGTGTGTTACTCATACCTCTCAACTGTACAGATTTTCACATAGTGTCCAGATTTTTGCCTTATATTTTTGTTCTGTTCCTCATAAAAATTATTTTTTTTTGACATATCACTGAGATGATCTAAGGATTAAAATTACTAAATAATGACACGCATTTGAGATTAACACTTCAAATCTTTCAGAAAATGCATTGTAACACAAATCCTGTTATTCTAGCAACTTTCTAAGTTTATAAGAGCAATATTTAAAATGTGTCCCTAATTATTGGCCTTTTTCCCCCCAGTATGACAGGCTTTGTCCAGATTTCTTGAGGTAAGAGGTTGAGAGGTGTGTGTGTGTGTGTGTGTGTGTGTGTGTGTGTGTGTGTGTGTGTGTGTGTGTGTGTGTGTGTGTGTGTGTGTGTGTGTGTGTGTGTGTGTGTGTGTGTGTGTGTGTAAGACGGAGGTAGTTGTGTGTGCATGTGCATGTAAGAGGGAGGGAGGTATATATATATATATATATATATATATATATATATATATATATATATATATATATATGTGTGTGTGTGTGTGTGTGTGTGTGTGTGTGTGTGTGTGTGTGTGTGTGTGTGTGTGTAAGAAGTATGCCCCTCAACTGTCCAAATTTTTGCAGAATGTACAGATTTGTACCCCATATTTTTGTCTGTTCCTCATGAAAAGGATTTAAGTTGCTAAATAATGGCTGATATTAGAGTTTTAGACTTCCTATCCTTTAGAAAAAATGCATACTAACACAAATCCTGTTATTCTAGCAATTTTCTAAGTTCATGAGAGCAATATTTATAATCTGTCCTTACTTATCTTAGGCGTTGTCCAGACTTCTTGCATTAATAGGTTGAGGTATGTGTGTGTGTGTGTGTGTGTGTGTGTGTGTGTGTGTGTGTGTGTGTGTGTGTGTGTGTGTGTGTGTGTGTGTGTGTGTGTGAAATGCTCTAGTTAAGGTTAGCAGGTGGTTAGCCAGGGTGCCCACAGGCAGGTGCAAGGGGGTGCACTTGCTCCCCCCCCCCCCCATTTTGACTTGTTACATCTGTGATTTGTTGAAATCGGAAAATGCACTGGTGAAACCGTACATTTTTCCATTTCAACTTACATTTTTTTGCTTCTGTGAAAACTGCATCAGAGATGTTATTGGAAGTTGCAGGCCATGATCCATATGACGAGCCTCAGTTCCTCCTCAAACTGCATTTCTGTTGCAGTAGAGTTTTGGTGACAGTGACAGATGGTATTCCAAAGATTTTGTGAGAAAAAAAAAAGACATATAGTGTGTGTAGTGTAGCACATAGTTTTCAAAAACTATAGAGCTGCAGCCGTCAGGTTCATCAAAAGAGCCAGGCTGTGCCCACAGAGACAAGGACAGGATTCTGAGGTAATTTTTTTTTTTGTACATTGAATGGCAACTTGGCACCAAAACATGAAAGTGGCACACTTGAGACTGAGTGTCAGTACCTCATCCTCGTTTGGGGACATAAGTAGGGGGTAAGTGAGTAATGTAACTTTGCTAATTTGGTTAATGGAAACAATAGTTTAAGTATTTTTAAAAAAAAGCATATTCAAAAAGTAAGTTCCTATTCCGATAAATAGGGGGTGCATGTGTGTGACGCATACCTCTCAACTGTACAGATTTTCACATAGTGTCCAGATTTTTGCCTTATATTTTTGTTCTGTTCCTCATTTTAAAAATTATTTTTTTTGACATATCACTGAGATGATCTAAGGATTAAAATTACTAAATAATGACACGCATTTGAGATTAACACTTCAAATCTTTCAGAAAATGCATTGTAACACAAATCCTGTTATTCTAGCAACTTTCTAAGTTTATAAGAGCAATACTTAAAATGTGTCCCTAGTTATTGGCCTTTGTCCCCCCAGTATGACAGGCTTTGTCCAGATTTCTTGAGGTAAGAGGTTGAGAGGTGTGTGTGTGTGTGTGTGTGTGTGTGTGTGTGTGTGTGTGTGTGTGTGTGTGTGTGTGTGTGTGTGTGTGTGTGTGTGTGTAAGAGGTATGCCCCTCAACTGTCCAAAGTTTTGCAGAATGTACAGATTTGTACCCCATATTTTTGTCTGTTCCTCATGAAAAGGATTTAAGTTGCTAAATAATGGCTGACATTAGAGTTTTAGACTTCCTATCCTTTAGAAAAAATGCATACTAACACAAATCTTGTTATTCTAGCAATTGTCTAAGTTCATGAGAGCAATATTTATAATCTGTCCTTACTTATCTTAGGCGTTGTCCAGACTTCTTGCATTAATAGGTTGAGGTATGTGTGTGTGTGTGTGTGTGTGTGTGTGTGTGTGTGTGTGTGTGTGTGTGTGTGTGTGTGTGTGTGAAATACCCTAGTTAAGGTTAGCAGGTGGTTAGCCAGGGTGCCCACAGGCAGGTGCAAGGGGGTGCACTTGCTCCCCCCCCAGATTTTGACTTGTTACATCTGTGATTTGTTGAAATTGGAAAATGTACTTGTGAAACCGTACATTTTTCCATTTCAACTTACATTTTTTTGCTTCTGTGAAAACTGCATCAGAGATGTTATTGGAAGTTGCAGGCCCATGATCCATATGACGAGCCTCAGTTCCTCCTCAAACTGCATTTCTGTTCCAGTAGAGTTTTGGTGACAGTGACAGATGGTATTCCAAAGATTTTGTGAGAAAAAAAAAGACATATAGTGTGTGTAGTGTAGCACATAGTTTTCAAAAACTATAGAGCTGCAGCCGTCAGGTTCATCAAAAGAGCCAGGCTGTGCCCACAGAGACAAGGACAGGATTCTGAGGTAATTTTTTTTTTTGTACATTGAATGGCAACTTGGCACCAAAACATGAAAGTGGCACACTTGAGACTGAGTGTCAGCACCTCATCCTCGTTTGGGGACATAAGTAGGGGGTAAGTGAGTAATGTAACTTTGCTAATTTGGTTAATGGAAACAATAGTTTAAGTATTTTTAAAAAAAAGCATATTCAAAAAGTAAGTTCCTATTCTGATAAAGATAAAGTGTTCAACCCGGTGGTTCTGCACTCTCCAGTCCAGTAGTAGGGAAGTAGTAGTAGCAGTAGACTAGTTTCCCCTCATGTCTACTGCCCTCCTCATTCCTATTCCTATTTCCATCCCCAATCCCCATACTGCTGTAAGTGCAGACAGACAGTTGTGGCACACTGGAGTTAGAGCAATACCTGAGGCTAACAGCTTCTCCCCACCCCCATTGTTCAACTGCCCGTACTATTTTTAATTGTAATGTGGCCTTTTGGCCTTTCAGGAGGTGGTTCCAGTGGAGAGACCACATAGCTGTGGTGTTGCTGTTACTAGTCTCTGTTTATGTCTGTGTGTGAGAGTATATGCGTGTATGAGAGAAATCGAAAAAGGAAAAACTGTGTGCGTTTATGTTGCTGCCTGCATGTATGAATGAATGCGTGCATGAAAGCAGAAGAGACTCTGTGTGTGTGTGTGTGTGTGTGTGTGTGTGTGTGTGTGTGTGTGTGTGTGTGTGTGTGTTTCTGAAACAGTGAAGTGTCAGTGAGAGCGATAGAGCGGTCCTCTGGCAGCAGCAGTTACAAGGCTTCCGTACCTCTCTCAACCTCTTAGCACAAGAAATCTATACACAGCCAAGCCACAAATAACTGGGAACAAAGGACAAAAATAGGGACTGATTTTAAATATTGCTCTTATAAACTTAGAAATTTGCTGCTAGAATAAGCTGTTAGAATAACAGGGTTTCCAGTCACTACTGTTACTATGATGACGCTTAATAGCGCCAACCTCCAACACTGTAATCATACTTGGTCCACCCCACCCCAGACCCCATCTTATATTTATGTGTACTGCTTATAAAAATGTGGTTTTCCAACAAATCATCAATTATTTTGGTTAGTAATGCCAATTATTTTAGTTTCAGACTTTCATATCCTTCAGAAGATGCGTGCAAATGAACAGTCTGTTATTCTAGCTAATTTCCAAGTATATAAGAGCAGTATTACAAATCTGTTTTTTTTTTTTTTTTTGATTCAGCTGTACTGCTACATTCTTGTCTGTGAGCAGTTGCATGAAAGTCCACTGGGATGACTATTTTACTAATCAAATTGTGTTTGCTCTTTAGAATTATATGCTTTATTTTGTTTTTTCTATGATGTGTGTGTCACACATTTCAAAATGCCCCTGAGATCAGCTTTATGCTTTTTAATGCCTATCATTAGGCCAAGACAGCACTTCAAAGGTGTTCAGTGGAGTGCCTGAGAGAAACGGCAGATAGTAATTAAGTGTTCTGTTAGCTGAGAAGGATGAGAGTTTTCAATGGGCCAAGTGATTA